>NW_026991887.1:0-94189 GCF_029215605.1 Mirounga angustirostris
ACCCCAAAGATGTGTGCATCCTTATCCCTGGAACCTGGAACCAGACCACATGGCCAAAGATTGGAAGGTGCAGATCTGCTGACCCTGAGGTGGTACCTTTTCCTGGGTGGCCTGGTGGGTCCAGTAGAATGGAGTGAGCGCTTAAAAGTGGTCAGAATCAACAGCAGATGGACGCTTGTCTTGTCGCTGGCTCTGAAAGTGGAGGCGGGGGCCATGAGCCGGGGGGTGCGGTGGCCTCCAGCATTTGGAGTGGCCTTCTGCTTGCAGCCGGCGGGAACCTCAGTCCTACAACTGCAGGAAACTGGATTCTGCCAACAGCCTGCATGAGCAGGACGTGGACTCTCCCCAGAGCGTCCAGAAATGAGTGCAGTGGCCAACACCTACACTTTAGTCCCGTGAGAACTGCCTTGGACTCTGACCTCCAGACTTTAAGATAATAAGTGTGTTTCAGGCTGTGTGTGGAGGACCGTTAGAGCAGCCACAGCAAAACCCTGAAGTGGGAGGAGGAAGGTTGGAGGAATGTGCGGGAGGGATGTTGGATGGGAAGGGTTGTGGGTAGCCCTCCGCATTTTATGCTACAGGAGAAACCAGGTTTTGCTAAAAGCATCTAGGAAATTGCAGAGCTAGGATCTAGATGTCAAGCTGCCTGACTCCCAGCCCAGGTTCTGATCCATTTTCTGTAGCTTCTACACCAACACATTCTGTCCTATAAGCTAAGCCACCATACCTCGTATTTTCAACGTCTTACTAGACGCCATGACTCCATGAAGAGGGGAAACCTGCATTAGGTCCATTTTATAGGCAAAGAAACTGATGCTTAGGTGATCAGTAACTATTCCAAGCCTATACACTTAGCACACGAGAGACTTGTCCTTGTCCTTCTGGAGACCTTATGTATGTCATAAATGAAGGATTTTTTTTTTTTTTTTTTTTTTTTTTTTTTTTTTTTTTACTGTGCTCTTTTCATGCTCTTTTGGGACTGTGTGAAACACCTTGAAATTTTATTTTTTTATTTTTTTATTTTTTTTAAAGATTTTATTTATTTATTTGAGAGAGAGAGAGAATGAGAGACAGAGAGCACGAGAGGGAAGAGGGCAGAGGGGGAAGCAGACCCCCTGCCGAGCAGGGAGCCTGATGCGGGACTCGATCCCGGACTCCAGGATCATGACCTGAGCCGAAGGCAGTCGCTTAACCAACTGAGCCACCCAGGCGCCCCACCTTGAAATTTTATTAGAAAACATTGTCATATGATTTAAACTTGCTATGTGTATCATGTTGGTCCTGTGATGACTCAGAATTCCTTAAATGACTTTTTCCTCTCCCTTCAAACAAAATCTTAGCAGTACCACTGCAGAATACCAGTGTGAAATATCATAAAGCAGGTTATTCCAGCCAAGAATCCGAGGTGAGGCCAGCTTTAAATTGTTGAGGCACATTAAAGTCAAATCAGTGGTGAGAATGCTGACAGCTCCTCCTCAGAAAAGATGTCTCTGTGGCACATTTAAAAATCATATCCCCCAGTGAAGATGATTAAGAACTTGGACATATTCGTATCTGTGGCCACAGAGGAGAAAAAGGGATCATTTTCATCACAGGTCAGTGCTGAGCACACTGAACTCCTTAGAATAGCTGTCCCTTTCTTAATTCGTCCAAGGATTCTTAATTTATTTTGCTTATTATCAGAAGCGTCTCCCCCCTTGAGGAAACATAAAATTTATTAAGAGAATTGTAACTTAAAATATTCAGAGCACTCCTGGCATCTTTACTTAAATGGATGCAAGAAATTTTACTGCAAGAAAGTATATATTGATCCCTGTAGCTGACTTGTCATGTTTAGTATTTTTCTCTTTGCACAAGAAGAATAGCTTCTGTAATGTGAATTTAAATGATACGTCAAGCTAATAAATGTGGTTGGCCTAGCAAGTGATAAGCATAACTAACTCAATTTAAATGTCTTTTATATAAAAATAATGAACCAGTGCATTAAAGATTAAAAATGTTAATGCAATTAGCAAAAATTAGCATTCAATAAAGAAGTGTGTTTCAGTTTTGAGATGGATGATACATCATTCAATGACCAGATAAGGACTAAATTCAGGTACACTTTATTCAGCTGGCGTGTATGTTAAAAACCAAATAAATAAAAATTAAATGTTTTATTTGCCCCTTTACAACGACGTGGGTGGAACTAGAGGGTATTATGCTAAGCGAAATAAGTCAGTCAGAGAAAGACAATTATCATATATAATCTCACTCGTATGTGGAATTTAAGAAACAAAACAGGGTCATAGGGGAAGGGAGGAAAAAATAAAACAAGACAAAACCAGAGAGGGAGACAAACCATAAGAGACTCTTAATCATAGGGAACAAACTGAGGGTTGCTGGAGGGGAGGGGTTACAGGAATGGGGTAACTGGGTGATAGACATTTAGGAGGGCACGTGATGTAATGAGCACTGGGTATTATATAAGACTGATGAATCACTGACCTCTACCTAGACATGAAACCAGTAATACATTATATGTTAAGTAATTGAATTTAAATTAAAAAAAGTAAATGCTTTATTTGAATAAACTTTGATAAAACAGTATGTGGCATGTAGACAAAAGGACACGCAGGTCCTTGGGGACTGTGCCAGAAACCAGGGCATGAGGTGACTTAAAACATATTGTCACCTGCCTCCTTGTGGGGGAGGTAGAGGGGATGTAGCAGGTGTGACAGTGAACGTGGGACTGGAGGGGAAATGAATTTTCCTGGCTTCACTGCTAAATAAAGTGAGCATTTTTGGTTTGGGGACGCTGACTTTAAAACAGTGGAGTATACAGTGGTGTCGCTATTTGCCTTAATGTCGCTGTGGCGTCTTGTCACTCTATGCTCATCTGCAGGTGGATGGCAAGCATTCCGATGAGGCAGCCTTGATCCTCCACAGGAAGGGGTTTGACTGCCACTTCTCGAGCAGAGACACGGGGCTGCTTTGTTCCACAACCCAGGGAAAGGTGAGCTGAAAAGTGGTTTTTGCTTGTTGATTTCATGTGCTTTGAAATCCTTGCTTTCTGCTAATCATTCTGACAATAAGATAACGTTTCATTGCCTCTTCGTGGACTCATTCCCCTCAGCTGCTGTAATTTAGCTCAAGTCTCTCCATCTTAAGAAAGCACTTTCTCAACCTTCGATCTCTTCTCCTTGTCAGCATCAAAATGCACGTCTGGAACATGGGCACGTGTAGGGGCAACATTCTCCTCCATTCCTAGGCCTTCCGTTGCCAGCCGACAAAACATCCTCTCCCCACCCCCCATCCCCCAATATTCCCTCCTCTCTCACACATGCTCATGTAGGATCTAGGTCCATGAAGTCTCAGAGGGGCAAAAGCAGGTTTTATAATAACTAAAGGTGGGGTGGGGTGGGGTAGGGAAGTGGTGACACTGGCCAGTCGGGGAGTTTCACCACGGCCCCGAAGCAACCTTACTTAGCTCCAGTCAGTTGTTGTCGCAGGGGAAATGAGGGTCTAGATCTCCTGATCAAGACAGATTTGCATAGGAGTCCTCACTGTGCCAGCCAAACAGGTCTTCAGGCTGACCTGCCGGCTGCCCAGTTTTTCTGTCTCCTTTGAGCTGGTCTTTCTGATAGTTCCCTCAGGCTCTCCTTGGAAGGAAATGAACCTCCAGCCTTCTGCCTCTGGCTCTGAGCAGGTTGTGCTCAGAGAAGACAGCTGGATGGCACACAGGCAGGTCTGCCCCACGGGGCAGCTCAGCTGACCCAGCTCTTCTCCAAAACCTCACAGATAACCTGTAGATCAGACTTAAGAGATTCATTTCCAACCCTACCAACTAGAATGTGCATAGGGTCTGAAAAGGAGAGAAAAGACAATATGGTAGGGGGTCAAAATCCACTTAGGCAGATAAGCTTCTTCATTTCTCGTATCATGCCCTCCGTGGAATTGGTGCGAAGAAAGCACTGATGGTTTGGGGTTTGTTTTTCATGATATTTACGCTTTACCTTATTACTGATGATGTGAGTGTACTTGGTTGTAAGCATTTGTATATAGACATTAAGGCGTCAAGTTTTAAGGGTATTATATGGTCCAGAGAGACATGGGGTGAGGGTAGTACTTTCTCAGCAACCCCCCAACCCTGAAAATGGGACTCACTGACATGAGGAGCCTGTGTCCTTTCTCTCAGCTCTTTGGGAACAAGAAGAACGACAACTGTTAGGTGTAAATGTTGGGTGTAAGAGGATACGGATGTTTTTAAAGCTTGCTGGCTCATAGATGTGTTTTCTTTTATTGAAAAAGTGGCCCCTGCACGTGATAAGTTCTCAAGAAATTCAGAAGAAGAATGTAGAGTGAGCTGTCCTCTCCTGGTTACACTTCTCCTAGGTGTCCCTCCCAGGGTGGTCTGTGTGTCCAGGCTCGCATAGCTGTATCTAATCTCCTTCCTCTTCCTCTTTTTATCATTAAAAGGAAACTTCAAATACACTGTTTTACTCTCCTACTATTTTCCACTGAATAAATATATAGATGTGCTACTAATCTTTCTTCAAAGTTGACCTAACTGTGCAATTTTTTTTATCATTTATTTTCTAGATTTTGGTACAGAAGCTTTTTAGCATGTTTACTGTCGCAAGTCTCATACCTTCGTCATTATCCTTGATGCATTCACCTCCAGACGCCCGAAATATAAGTGAGATCAACTTGAGTCCCATGGAAATCAGCACATTCCGAATCCAGTTGAGATGAACCTGGCTTTCAAATTTGGATGGGAAGCACTGTCTTTTATACACTTCTTGGTTTGACATGCAATAAGGAAGCACATTATTTTAGCTTCTGGCTACTGTGAGGACATGAATTCTGTGATTGTTATTATAATTATTATTATTATTTTTTTTTTTACTAGTACAGAAAGAAAAAAAAAAAAGCCATGCTATAGCCAGTTTTTCTTTAAGTTCCATCCATGAATCACCACCATCAGTATGAATCGATGCAACAATGAAGGAAGAAATGTCTAAAACAACCTCTCCACAGATTGTATCTCAGGTTAAATGCTAACTAACTATATCTGTGTCGGGAGTTGTGAAGAGATTGTTATAAGTATTCATGTTGCTGATCCTTCATTAGTTTTACAAAAATACCCATTTTTACCAAAATGGAATAAAAAGCTGAAGGGTAATAGCTAATGGCCAAAATGGTTGCAATCGTTCATACGCATTCGAAAAATTTTGTGTATTGAAATATGTGGAAAAGTGCAATCCATCAACCCTTATGATATCTGTACATCATTGATCTTCACACCTTTTTCTAATGTACCACTTGACCCCTCCCTTCTCACTCTTTGTATTTCCAGAAATAGCAGATTTTGAATCATTCAATAGTAGAAAAAGAGGCATATTTTCATTACTTGACAATGTGGGTGGGATAGGTGCAATTTATTCCATTGTCACTAAGATAGAAACAGCAATCCCATAGGTACCATAACCTCTTTTAGGTACCACAAGGTGTCTTTTTACACAGCTCATTTGAATACAGATGTTCGGAGAGGGGTTTTCTATTTTAAAAATAACCATATCAAAATAAATGTGCCTTATTTTTTTATAAGTCTTGTTAAATCTTTTGGTGTCCATATGACTGAGGAAGGGGGAGAGGGCGGGGGTGGGGAGGAGGTGGGTACTTTCTATGACACGTAAAGTGTTATCGGTTTTGCCTGACAATGCTGGCCACATTCTGATCTGTTTCATTAAATTTGTGGTGATGTTATTCTAAACATTTTGACTATTTGAATGTACTGAGATGTCAGAAAACAAAACAAGGAAGAAAAAGTACTGTTCATTAAAATCCGCTGCTGCCAAGAAGATGGCAGCTTGAAGCAAGGATTTTGTGACATGCAAAATCCATACACTGTTTCCGTTTCACAGGAGGTAACTCTATGAAAGAATGCTTTAAAAGGGACCCTGTTTTGAAATCCACTTATAGGTAGCTCATCCTGATTTCTTTTATTAAAGAACATGTGTGTTGAGTGAATTCCAAACTTTTGTACGTGCTAACCTCAAAGTGAAGTTCCAAGCCTATGTGCCATTACAGTACTTTTGATAAAATTTATTTGGGATCATGATTAACATGACATTAACACTGAAGCAACATTAGAAACATTTAGAATATTCAGTTTTAGGATAGAAAGGATTCACTGAGTATGTACACTTTTGAAAATTCTCTTTGTGTTACCTAATAAATTTATTATTCTCTGACTTTAAACTTCCTTTTACCTCCTGCCATTCCAGCATCTTTATAGAGAAGTTGAAACCTAATTTCTGTTTCACCAGGTAGTCTGATGATCATCCTTTTTTTTTTTTTTTTTTTTTTTTACCAAGATGCAGCTCCTACAATTATTGCTAAGTTATGTTAAGTTCATAAATTTTTTTCGCCTTTAATAATTAAGGAAACAATACTGGTGTTGATGAAGATATTATAAGGGAGTAATGTCATGCAATAAACATGTACTGTAAGTTTCCTTCCTCATTTTGGGGGATAAACAACTAAAAGAAAAAAAAAAACAAAGCACTTCCTTTTTGTGGACATCTACAGATGTTAAGATTGCCAGAAGCAAATCCCAGGAATAAGATCAGTATTTTCATTGCATCTTAAATGTAAAACCTTCCTTTGGGAGTTCACTGTGTTCTGTGGTTAAGTGGGTGTGCTTAATCATTGTGGAAATTCTGATCAGTTGAAATTAAAAATCTTGATGCAATAACAGTGGTTTTGCCACTTCTGGTTGTTTGAGATGGATCTGTCCCATGTCAGTCGGGGTCTTAGTGTGTGTTGCCACCGTTCACAGGTAAAGCAGAAATTCTCTTTAAACCAGCAAATTTCTGCTTTTTATTTTTAGAATAAATCATCAGGGAAATGAGGAGAGGATGCTTTTGCTTTGGGTTGCGGTCACGAACTGATTAATTTAGTGTCTCTGGCACACCTAAAAACCATACATTTCAGTTGTGATCTCGGTGGCATATTTGTTTGCTTGGGTTTTATTACATTTGTTACTGCAGATGTTCGGTTGAGCGAGTAGGTCATTCCTGTGATTTTTTTTTTTTTTTTTTTTTTGGTAATTTGAGCTTTTTACCTGCAGTGTTTGAGAACTCGGCATTCTTGTTTTCTTCAAATACTGATTAAAATAAAATGCTATAAAATGTGTTGTGAAACATTTTAATTACCTTCCCATGTCTTTGTTGTACTTGTGTCGAAATGTTTTCACATTCCTTTGGAAGAAAATCTTTGCTTTCATTTTGATTATGTTGCTTATCTTGGAATCAAATAGGTTTTGATATTTTTCTCTTGGAAGGTTTTATATCTTTTTGGGAATATGTAATATAAGATCTCTAATAAAAGATAAATCTTACCATGTACGTAGTCCTCCAGAGTGCTGCTTAAGTCTTATTTTGTAAACAACAAGAATTAGTACATTTTGAGGGGTAGGGTGGAAGAGTGAGGGTCTGTTCTTCGTTCCTTCAAGAATGAATCACTCCACCTTCTGCCCAGTGCTAGTTGGGAAATACAGTTTTAGAGAGCAAGTGGCAGGCGGGGGTGGTGATGAGTTCGTCTGGGTTTGTGGCCACCTTTGAGTTTGGGGTCTAGGAACCTTCCAGACAGTGGTACCTGTGGGGCCTTCTGAGCCAATTGGAGGAGCAGGGTCTGGTCAGATTCCGTATATTACAGGACAGTAGTGAGAGGAAGATGACACAGGAAGCCAAGAAGTTTCCTGTGAGCTGATCAGGAGGGCGAGTGGGATCTGGAGGCACCCCGCCGGCCCCACCCAGCGCCCAGGGCGGTGGCTTTCAGAGACTTCCTTCAAAGGCGGGAGGTGGGGCGGCTGAAGGACAAATACACAGGTCTGTAGAAGACATAGATTTGAGACAGTTCTTAAAAGATGCATTTGATTCGAACAGAGACAACACGTGTGTTCCTTGGAAAAGACAGAATAAGGAAAGATGGTAACAGGAGGCATAGAGAACGAGAAATCGTTTCCTCTGCCTGGAGCAGCGCCACCCAGTAAAACTTTCTTTAATAAGGGCAAGTTCGTTATCCATGGGCTGTCCCATAGAGCAGCCACTAGCCACCTGTGGCTTTGAGCATTTGAGATGTAGTAGTGCAACTAAGGAACTGGATGTCTTATTTTAGCTTAATTAAATTTAGCAACATGTAGCCACTGTTTCAGTACCGGTCTGTACATGGTATGCACAGGACAGTAGTAGGAAATGCAACCAAATATGTAAGTTAAGTTCACTTGTGCTAGAATCCTGCTACTGAGTGTGGTTCTCAGACCAGAAGCTGTGACATCACCTGGAAACTGGTTAGACAAGCAGAATCCCAGGCCCCACCTCAGACCTCCCGAGTCACAATCTGCACTTTACAAAGATCCCTAGAGGATTCACATGCACACTAAAGCACTGGCCTAGAACATCCCCAGGGAGTAATTTCTCTCTGCTCTTACCGAACTTTTCCAAGTAGCTCTTGACCGTAACTCCTATACCTCACAGTCTCTAGGAAGCATCCCATAATACCTGCCTGCTTGTCCCACTGCCACCCAATTCCAAGTCACCTTCGTGCACCTGGGACTCTGCCTTACAAAAGAGTTGTAAGAGGGCTCCTGCCCCTTATGTCTCTTTTTTTTCACACAGAAGCCAGAAAATAAAAGAAAGTAAAATTTGAAAAATATCTTCCCTCTTGAAAACTGTGTGTTTCCCGTTACACCTGGAATAACATACAACCTTTCACCATGGCCAGAAGCCGTGCCTGGCTTGGTCCGTGTCCTTCTCCTTCATCTCAACTCTGAGAAGGGGGCGAGGGTGTTTAAGAAATCCTTTCCCGACCCAAATCAGCTTTATCTCCCACCACGCCCCCTTCTGACTGTTGTCTAGGATCCTTATGGGTCTCTAACATGCCAAGATTATCCCTCTTGGGGGCTTTGTACTTGTTCCTTCTGCTTCAAACTTGCTCTCAAATCCTCCCCTGGCAGGCACCTTATTATTCTGGTTTAATTCAAGCATCATCTTCTCAAGAATCTTCCTTGACCAGCCAATTTAAACCAGTCCCACCTCCACTCCCTCACTGAATATTTTTATTACACTGCTTCCTTTCTGCTTAAACAGAGTCAAATTTGAAATGATGTAGTTTGCCTTCCCCACCAGAATATAAGCTCTCCTGAAGGCAAGAACCCCAGCATTTATTCAGCATTGCATCCTCACACTTGGAACAGCAGGCGTTCGGAAGATATTTGTTCAATAAATGAATGAAAATATGTGTACCACCAGTAAATGTTGTGAAACAAGAATTATAATTTTCAGAATTACAATTTTTCCAAATCCCTTACATCTTAATCTGCTCATGTTATTTTCCTGCTCAAAAGCCTTCAGGAAGTTCCCATTACCAGAAATTAAAGTATAGAGGTTTCAAACTGCATTCCTAATCTCCCTGAATTATGTGACCTCCTTATGGAAGATACTGTCGTTGCTTAATGACCAGTCATTGCCCCTCTGCCTTCCATGCTAATAAACCCTGATTTTATTCATAATCAGATACCCAGGAGCTTCAGGATGTGAATTGTTCTTGATCTAAATTAGTCATGAGAATTTTCTTCTCCAGGCTGGATGATGAATTTAGGAATTGGCATGTGACACAATTTTGGCCAATGGGAAGTCAGTTGGGGACTCCTGGGGGAGGCCTCCTTCCTCTTCAGAAGGAGGGAGCATCTTACCCTCAGAGCGCAATGTTTAAAGGTAGTATTGGTGTAACTGTTGATGCTTGGGCTGCTGCAGCCACTTTTGCAACCTTGCGGTGGCAAGCCTGAGGACAAAAGTCAACTAGACGACCAAGTCAAAAATGAGTAGAGCCTGGGTCCCTGATGATATTGAGCAGCTGAATGAACCAACTCCAACCTTCTTGTTATGTGAAATAATGCCACCTTGCTAAATGTTTAAGCCATTTGAGCTTAGTGTTTTGTTAGAAAGAGCTAAAAACACTTAAACTGGTGGTTCTCACCACTGCCCCAGTGCTGTGCTTTCTCCGTTAGGTACTTTCCTGGACGGGGGCGTGTGTACTTGCACAACTAAGACTCGGTCGTAGTATGTTCCTCAGAACACATCCTCTTACGTTGTCCCTGCTGCTCCCACCACCTTGCATATTTTGTTCAATATGTTTAATAAAATTGTGTTTAATTAATTATATCGTGAAGGAATTTTTTTCAAATGTAAGGAAGAAGAAGGTTTTTAAAAAATGATAGGTGAGTTAAGGATGTGTGTACTAGCAACTTGCCCAAAGATTGCAAAGTTCCTTTGGCACAGAGTCAGATTCACTTCAAGTGTGGGATCGGGGCTGGCTCCTGTGTACCAAGATGAACCTTCCAAATGTCAAACAAAATCTGGAAGGCAGAGGAGAAAAGGACCAAGGGGTTGGGGTGGGAACAACGAGTCAATGGGACTAGCTCCTTTGAAGTACGCCAGCTAACGCTTTAAATATTTTAATATTTTTTCCCAATAAATGTCTATCATTGAAAGATTATAAGTGAATTTCTGAATCTCCGAACAGGCAAAGGAGGGAAATTGGAAGAGTGCTGTTTAAAAGGGCATATTTTAAGGGCTTTGGATGGAGCCTAGAGTTCTTGGCTCCCATGCTCCATATAGCTTCCCAATTTTTTTATTCACAGGCTTAGCCTTGGGGCTCATTTTCTAGTCCCAAATCTGAGTAGCGTTGCTACCAAGCAAGATGTGTCTCTAGGGTCTGGATGTATAAATCTCTTCACTAAACCAAAGGTAGCCTTCGTTGGTTGGCTTTCAAAGCATGATCTGAAGTTTCATCAAGGTCTTTGTTTTGGTCCAAAACTCCCCTCTGGAGCAAAAGATCAGAGCACTTGCTTTTCTTGAGACAGATTTCCTTGCCACACGCAGGGCTGAAATCATTCTGGGCTGCCTGTATGGAAGTGAGTTTTCAAGAAAAACAATTTGACTCATTCATTTGTCTTCCTAAATGGATTTTTTAAGTGCAGTTAATAAGATTACTTTGAAGTTAAAATCTATTTTCTTAGGTAAAAACTACAAATTAATCCCATTTAATTTATGGGGCTCCCCTTAATAGAGCCTGAAGGTAATCTGTTTTAGATTTTGCACTGAGCTTTCAATAAACATTAACTGAAGTTGTCATTTGGGCAGGGTACCTGTGCTAGGCTCCGAGGGAAAAGGATTTTAATAATCTTACCCTGTGGTCTAGTAAAGGAGAGAAGAAGTCCTGTATGGAGTCAAGAAGCCATACGATCAGAGAGCAAGGGAGTCACCTCAGCGCTGACTGCACGGGTGATGGATATTTGGATACAGGGGAAGGAGAGTTGGCTTCTGCCCCGAGTGATGCAGAGGGACAGCAGGGAGGTGGGAGGCTCTGAGCTGAGCCCGGAAGGATGGACGCATATCACCTACCAGGTGTGGGAGAGGAGGTGGCAAGGCACGAATGGCACCAAAAGTAGTTATCTCAAATCTGGCGGAAGTTTCATGAAGGGAAATCACTGGAAGTTAGACTGGAAGTGTCTTTGCTGAATTTAAAGACCCTCTGTAATGTGTATCTAAGCTTTGGACCCCACCGAAGAGGACGGATATGTGGTAGTGTGCCCATGAAGGTTGATCTGTTGGCACATTGAAGAAAGTGAAAGGAAAGAAACACGTGTGTCATTTTCAGGAAACTTTAATACAATGCCACATAGTTGCCAAAATTGTGAAGAAAAGGACACCTGTATCTCTGATTTTGTGATACTTTCTTTTTTTAAGATTTTATTTATTTATTTGACAGAGAGAGACAGAGCAAGAGAGGGAACACAAGCAGGGGGAGTGGGAGAGGGAGAAGCAGGCTCCCCGCAGAGCAGGGAGCCCAATGCGGGACTCGATCCCAGGACCCTGGGATCATGACCTGAGTTGAAGGCAGTCGCTTAACCAACTGAGCCACCCAGGCGCCCTGATTTTGTAATACTTTTATTGGAGCCATGCGCTGGTGCATTAAGGCAATTATGAAATGGATATTTCTTATATATGAACGTGTTGACTTCAGAGCTCCGTGGCAATGATACGGTGAAGACTTCCAGTGTCGAATCCAAGCTTGGACAGAACAATTTTACAGGGTATTTCATTAGTTTACAGTCAATCTACTTCAGGACTGTCTCTAGGGTTTAATTTGTCAACCATAAATTCAGGAATATTTGTCACCTAGATAAGAGGTTAAAGAATTAATGAGACACATTATTAAATACTTTCAGCTTTAAAAGGGTTTAGTATTTTAAAGTTTAGTAGAACCTTGTCATAATGCAATCTCTGGGGCCTGTGTCATTGAAATGTAATAATGATGAAGTTTTATAATTCAGTAAAAACTACAGCAGGTGAAAGATAGCCCACCTTATCCTGAATCCCACCCTATTTGCATGAGGAGAGATGAGTAAGGTTTCAACAAAGCTGAAGCCCCAGTTCCTGTAGCTTTCACAAGCACTGGAAAGATGGAGCTCTGTGAAGTACAAAATCTCGAATGAGAAGGGAACAGAAGGGGCAGGGTGGCACCAGCAAAAACGACTGGTCTTTGAAACTATGCACCTGGCTTCATTAAAATCTCTAGAAATAAACAGTGAAAGTGAAAGCTGTTCAATATTTTAAAAGAAACTACCTATTTGAGCACCTGGTGTCAGGGAGCCAGGAGGCTGTTGGAGCTCAGAACTTACCAGGGTTCCAAATAGAAGACACACTGTCTATCTGAGGCATACGGAGCCCTGGGAGCTCAGAGTGTGATGTTACCATCTGTGTGATTGTGACGATCAGCTACCTGATAATGTCCGTGAAGCAGTGGGGGGCTCATGGCAGTGGGCACATTTTGGTTTGTCTGGGGCAAGGGAAAAAGAAAGATCACTAAATGTTGATTCCTTTGTTTCTCTTCCTTTTTTTGGAAGGTATGGTAAAAAGTAAACTAGTGGTAAAATAATAATAAAAAATAATAATAGGGGTGAATGGGTGAAATAGTTGAAAGACATTGAGTATACTTATCATGATGAGCACTGAGTAATGTATACAATTGTTGACTTACTATACTGTATACCTGAAATTAATATAACAGTATGTTAACTGTAGTGAAATTAAAAAAAAATAAAAGGGGCACCTGGGTGGCTCAGTTGGTTAAGTGTCTTCATCTCAGGTCATGATCTTGGGGTTCTGGGATTGAGCCCCATGTTGGACTCCCTACTCAGCAGGGAGTCTGCTTCTCCCTCTCCCTCTGCCCCCCAATCCCCCCACTCAAGCTCTCTCTCTCTCTCTCAAATAGATAAATAAAGTCTTTAAATAATAATAATACTAATAATAATTGCCAACATTTATTGAGTGTTATGTGCCAGGTGCTATAAACAGATGACCTACTCACATCATTGAAGCCTTACAACCAACCTATACAGCTATACTGATTATTATACCCTTTTTACAGAACAGGAAAGTGAGGGTTAATGAAACTGGACTCCAACCTTAGTCTATATAGGGGCCTGAGAACTACAGTCCACAGGCCAAAGCTAGCCCACTGCCTGTTTTTGTAATTAAAGTATTATTGGAACATAGTGATGCCGTTTGTTTACATATTTTCCATGGCTGCTGTACGGCTACACAGACAGAGTTGAACAGTTGTAACAGAGACCATATGGCCCCCAAAGCTGAAAATATTTACTAATGGTCCTTTAGAGAAAGCATAGAGTCCACTTGGTGTAGAATCCCTAGAGCTGTCACTCCAGGGAGTATTTTAGTTACAAGAGAATGGATGGGGTGCCTGGGTGGCTCAGTCGGTTGAGTGAGAGACTCTTGGTTTTGACTCAGGTCATGATCTCAGGGTCGTGGGATCAAGCCCCACGTTGGGCTCCGCAATCAGTGTGGAGTCTGCTCAAGATTCTCTCGCCTTCTCCCTCGCCCCACTTGTGTGCATGCTCTCTCTATCTCTCAAATAAATAAATAAGTAAAATATTTTTTTTTAAAAAAGAGGGAGAATGGAAAATGTATCAGTAGTGGAAAGAGCACTAGACTGGGAGCCTGTAAAAAGTGGCCATGGGACCTTGGAAAAGTCACTCCACCTCCTAAGAAATCTTTTTTCTGATCTACTAATTAAAGCCACACTGCCAAGTTTCCAAATTAGAAGGTGTCCTACACACTTCTTTCTGGTTTGCAAAAAGCTATTTTAGCAGAGGGAGAGAGAAAGAGAGAGAGCAAGCTCAAGCAGGGGGAACAGCAGGCAGGGGAGAAGCAGGCTCCCTGCTGAGCAAGGACCCCGAAGCGGGGCTGGATCCCAGGACCCTGGGATCACGACCTGAGCCGAAGGCAGACGCTTAACCGACTGAGCCACCCAGGCGTCCCTTTTATTTTGATAGTTTTACATTTTAAATTTATCTACAGTTTTGAATGAATTTTGCTGTAAGTTGTAAAGCCTGTGTCTGCATTTCACTTAATTCCGTATGGTTTCTAATTAATTGTTTCTATTTCTGGAGAAGTCGGGGACAATTGGACTCCATTTCAGTTCGAATTTCCGAAATGTAATGGATTCAGCTGGACCCCAGGACAGGTGCCTCCGCTGAACTGAGGGCACCGCATCCTGCACTGCCCCCGCCTCCCGCAGGGGGCGCCCGAGTCCCGCTCCGAGACCCTGCGGGGCATGCGCGCTCAGCCCTTCTCCTCGGGGCGCGGACCGGCGTTCCAAAGCCTCCGAACCCACTGTGCTGACGCCCAGGCTTCGGGAGGACGTGGGGCCGCGTCCACGCTGACGGCAGCCGGGCCTCCTCAGGACCCGCTGTGGAGACTCCGGGAGGACGTGGGTCCGCGTCCACGCTGACAGGAGTCCCGCCTCGTCAAGACCCGCTGTGGAGACTCCGGGAGGACGTGGGGCCGCGTCCACGCTGACGGGAGTCCCGCCTCGTCAAGACCCGCTGTGGAGACTCCGGGAGGACGTGGGGCCGCGTCCACGCTGACGGGAGTCCGGGCCGCGTCAGGACCCGCTGTGGAGACTCCGGGAGGACGTGGGGCCGCGTCCACGCTGACAGGAGTCCAGCCTCGTCAGGACCCGCTGTGGAGACTCCGGGAGGACGTGGGGCCGCGTCCACGCTGACGGCAGCCGGGCCTCCTCAGGACCCGCTGTGGAGACCCCGGGAGGACGTGGGGCCGCGTCCACGCTGACGGGAGTCCGGGCCGCGTCAGGACCCGCTGTGGAGACCCCGGGAGGACGTGGGGCCGCGTCCACGCTGACGGGAGTCCGGGCCGCGTCAGGACCCGCTGTGGAGACTCCGGGAGGACGTGGGGCCGCGTCCACGCTGACGGCAGCCGGGCCTCCTCGGGACCCGCTGTGGAGACCCCGGGAGGACGTGGGGCCGCGTCCACGCTGACGGGAGTCTGGGAGGCGTCAGGACCCGCTGTGGAGACCCCGGGAGGACGCGGGGCCGCGTCCACGCTGACGGGAGTCCGGGCCGCGTCAGGACCCGCTGTGGAGACTCCGGGAGGACGTGGGGCCGCGTCCACGCTGACGGCAGCCGGGCCTCCTCGGGACCTGCTGTGGGGACTTTGGGAGGACTTGGGGCCGCGTCCACGCTGACGGAAGCCGGGCCTCCTCCGGACCCGCTGTGGAGACATCGGGAGGACGTGGGTCCGCGTCCACACTGACAGGAGTCCGGCCTCGTCAGGACCCGCTGTGGAGACTCCGGGAGGACGTGGGGCCGCGTCCACGCTGACAGGAGTCCGGCCTCATCAGGACCTGCTGTGGGGACTCCGGGAGGATGTGGGGCCGCGTCCACGCTGACGGGAGCCGGGCCTCCTCAGGACCCGCTGTGGAGACTCCGGGAGGACGTGGGTCCGCGTCCACACTGACAGGAGTCCGGCCGCGTCAGGACCCCCCGGGAGTAGAAGGTGAGGAGAAGCCGCCTGAGCGGGGACTGCGGGGGGGGGGCGGGGTGCGAGCTCCCGGAACCCCGCTGGGGAAGGGCGCGCTGTGTAGATGCGGGGCTTTGTGTGCGCTGACGTGGGGTCCCGCGCGGGGCTGGGCGCGGGGCTGGCGGGTCTCCCCTTCCTGAGCTCGGATCCGCTCCGAGGTCCCGGGGTCTGTGTTTCTGGGCCACTCGGATTCGGTTCCTGGGGCTGCTCAGACAGTCTGCAGGCAGGGAGGGGACACCCGCCGCGGTGCTCGGGCTCCTTCCCGCGTCCACGCGGTCAGGATCTGGGTGGGGCTCCGGCTCCGTCACGGAGGTTGGCGTCTCTGCTTCTCTGGGAGGTGCTGACGTGGGTGTTCGGAAGAGTCACCGACTGCGGCGAGCCTGTCCCAGCGGCACAAACGCTCCGTCTCCGCACTCAGGCCCCCAGCTGTCGTTGGCTCAGCACATTGACCACCTCACACGGGGCGCTTCGGTGCGTTGGACCCCGAACAGGGACGCCGTCCCGCGGAACCGGCACAAGACGCTAAGTGCGGAGATCATCCGGTGTCCACACTGCAACCCAGCCCGCAGGCCCGCTTCCACGGTCACCACCTGCCCCACTGTCTGAAGCGTCCTTTTCCCCTCGCGTCCGGTTTTCTTCCTCTGGAACTGCTCCCGACACGTTGCCTTCTGCGGGTAACCTTGGCGGATGTAAAGAGCAAGCTGGTTGCAATCTGGCCTTTCCTGTCTGGCTTCTGTCACTGGGGCTGTTTTCAGTGTCCACCCACGCTCTGACCTGCCTCAGTCCCTCATTCATCTTTTCACTGCGACTAAACACAATAGTATCGACCACTCACAACATCTCAGGTGCGCAGTTCTCTGGCCTCAGCCGAGTTCCCGCGGTTGTCCCTCATCCTCCAGCACTCTTTCCTTCTCCGCGAGGGGGACTCTGTGCATGAGACGCCAGCTCCCCTTTGCCCTTCCCCTCGGCCCCTGCAGCCACATTCTACTTCGTGTCTCAGGATACTTCCTGTAAGTGGGATCACACAGTGTCTGTCCTCCTGTGACTGGCTGATTTCACTCAGCGAAGCGACTTCCAGGGTCAATCCGTGTTGTAGCCTGTGTCAGAACTCCCTTCGTTTTTGAGGCCGAATCGAGTTCCACACTGTATATGCCACATTTTGTTTATCCATTCATCCGTCAGTGGGCACTTGGGTTGCTTCCACCTTTTGGCTGTTGTGAAAATTGCTGCTCTGAATAAGGGTACTTGTACTTTCAGTTTTGGGGGGCATATATGCTGCAGTGGAATTCTGCGTTCAATATTTTGAGGAGCCACCCTATTTTTTTCTACAAATGAACCATTTTTCTTCATTCCTTCATAGGGCAGAACAAGATTGCCAGTTATGGATCTACCTTATTTTGTTTATCCTTTCCCCATTGATGGACATTTGCATAGTTTCTGGGTTTTGCCTATTGTGAACACTGCTGCTACGAATATTTCTGTACATTTTTGTTTGTATCAGTGTTTTCAATTTTGGGGGTATACACCTAGGAGTGTAATTGTTGAACCATATGGTAATTCTACTTTGACCTATTTGAGTAAATGCCAAAATATTTTATACGTAGACTCACCATTTTTCACAAGCAAGGTGTAAGGGTTTCAGTTTCTCAACATCCTTTCCAAAATCTGTTATTTTAGTTTTCTTGATTATAGCGATTCTATCGTGTGTAAAAGGACATCTAACTGGTTTAAATCTTCATTTGCATAAAGACTAAGGATGCTTAACATCTATTCATGTGCTGTTCACCATTTGTATGATTTCTTTGGAGGAAGGTCTATCCAAGTCTTTTGTCTATTTTAAAAAATGGGTCGTCTTTTTGCTGAGGAGTTGTAAAAGCTCTTTACATACTCTGGGCAACAGACTCTTATTAGATAAATAATGTACAAATATTTTCTTCCATTCTGGGGGCTTTCTTTTCACTTTCCAGATAGTATCTTATGATGTACAGATTTTTATTTTTTTTTACATTTCTTTTTTAAGAGTGAGTGAGAGAGAGTATGCAAGTGGTCAGGGGCAGAGGGAGAAGGAGAGAGAATCTTAAGCAGGCCCCATACTCAGTGTGGAGCCTGACATGGTCTTGATCTCATGACCCTGAGATCATGATCTGAGCCAAAATTAAGAGTCGGACGCTTAACCAACTGAGCCACCCAGGCACCCAGAACAGATTTTTAATTTTGAGGATATTATTTTATCTATTTTTTCCTTTCCTTTCTTATGCTTTGGTGTCAGATCTAAAAGCATTGCTAGATCCAAGCTTATGAAGATTTATCCCCATTTATTTCTTCTAGAGTTTATAGTTTTACCTCTTACATTTAAGCCTTTAATTTATTTTGAGTTAATGTTTATATGTGGTGTGAGGTAAGGGTCCAGTTTCATCTCTCTGTACATGGATAGTCAATTGTCTAGCACCCTTTGTTGAAAAGACCATTCTCTCCCCCAGTGTAATGTTGCCACCCTTGTCAAAATTCAGTGGAGCATAGATGAAGGGGTTTATTTCTGGGCTGTCAGTGAAATCCCACTGATCTGTATGCATATCTTTTTAAAAAAACTATTTTATTTATTTATTTTAAAAAACGTTTTAAATTTAAATTCAACTAATTAACGTATAATGTATTATTTGTTTCAGGGTGAATGCTACCTTTATGACAGTATCACAATGTTTTATTTACTGTTGCTTTTTATTAATATTTGAACTTTGGAAGTGTGACCTTTCACCTTTGATTTTGTTTTTCAAGATTGTTTTGTCTATTTTGTGGTCCCTTGAAATTCCATATGACTGTTAGGATTAGCTTGTGCATTTCTTTCCAAAGGCCTTTGTGAATTTCCTCGGGAACACATTGAATTTCCACATTGCATTGTGTACTATTGCCATCTTATCAATAGTATGTCTTTTCATCACCATGGGGTCCTCAGATTTATTTAGGTTTCCCTTTCTTTCAGCAATGTTTTGTAATTTTCAGTGTACAAGCCTTGCACCTTGATTACATCTATTCCTGAGTATTTTGTCAATGTTAATGTTCCCTAAAATGGAATTGTTTTCTTAAATTATTTTTTGGATGATTCATGGCTAATGTATACAAATAAGAGAGATTTTTGTGTGTTGATATTAACTGGCTGTAATCATTTTTTGTTGATTGTTTAGGAAGCTCTCTATATAAGATGATGTCATCTCTGGTCTCTGAATAGACGTAGTTCTACTGTTTTCTTTCACATGTGGATTTCTTGCCTTATCATTCTGGGTAGAACTTCCAGTATGATACTGAGCAATGAGTGAAAGCCAGCATGATGGACTTGTTTGTGATTTCAGAGTAGAGCTGTCAGTCCTCTAAATTGAGCATGATGTTTGATTAGAGTTAGGGTTGGGTTAGGGGATAGGGTTAGGGTTAAGGGTTCGGGTAGTTGACCCTGTGACCCATGCAGCCCCACAGTCAGCATGTTGGAGCCAGGAACACTCCCCCTGTGCTGAGCTCGGGGGCAAACCCTGCGGGTCCCCTCCCCTGGCTGACCCCCTGAAGGTTCTGTCCCCACCTGCCATGAGTTGGAAGTCCCCACAACCTCCTCTTCAGGTTTGAATAATCTGCTCCAGTGGCTCATGGAACTCAGAGAAACATGTGTGATTCTTGGGCACAGCCATGAATCTCAGCTTCTTCATGATGGGGGGCAGCCCAGCAGCTGAGTGACCATGCAGGGCTGCCTCAGCTTTTATTTCATTTTTTTATCAGAAAAGCAAGGGCAGTTGCCTCAAAGTGTGGGAAAGGAGGACAAAGGGATGGCAAGTATCCTGAAGCAGTAAAGCAGTCCTGTACCCTCCCCTAGGGGCAGGCACGCAGGGAGGCAGTCATGGGATAAGGGAAAAGCAAGATGTTTGTGCTCGCAAGCACCAGGTGCAGAAAGAGGAACTGAGGGTTACATTCTTTCCTAGCTCCTAACCTGTGCCCTGCCCCTGGGGATCATGGGATCCTGCTCCTACTGGGCCCTTGCGTTCAATAGTCTGAGAACAGGAACGCTGTTGACCTTTCAGCTGCTTCCACAATCACTCCTGAGGGCTTACAATATATTTTCTAAGAATAATTCCACACTTCCTCCGTGAGGTGGACTACCTGGTATGCACAGAGGTGGATATGAAGTTCTGCGACCACGTGAGTATGGAGATCCTGTCCCCCCTCTTCGGCACCCTGCACCCCGGTTTCTACCAGGCAGCCCACAAGGACTTCAGCTACAAGCATTGGCCACAGTCCCAGGCACACATCCCCAGGGACAAGGGCGACTTTTCCTACATGAGGACCTTTTTTGGGGGGTCGGTGGTAGAGGTTCACCAACTGACCTTGGCCTGTCACCAGGCAATGGGGGTCAACCTGGCCACTGGGATTGAGGCTGTGTGGCACAATGAGAGACACCTGAACAGGTACTTGCTGGACCATAAGCCCATTAAGGTGCTGTCCCCAGAGGACCCGTGGGACCCTCAGCTGCTGGGCTGTCCCCGAGAGGACCTGTGGGACCCACAGCTGCTGGGCTGCCCCTGGAGGACCTGTGGGATCCACAGCTGCTGGGCTGCGCCCCATCATGAAGAAGCTGAGATTCATGGCTGTGCCCAAGAATCACCAGGACATCAGCAGTGGTTATTACTTGAGGAGTCATTTTGGTGCCCACCGGGTCTTTCACTTGAGTTAACAGATGAGCCCGAAGGAAGGACGTCATCAGTTAGGAAGTACAGACGAAGGTCAGAGTGGAGTTGGGCAAAGGCCTCTTTAACTCAGAGAGCGGGGGAGCCCCAAGCTTCTTCTACAAACCTTGCCCTGCTCATCGATTCCAGCTGCCTGGCTCTGAGTTCTGTCCTTTTAATGAACTGGTCACCTAGTAAGTAACATGTTTCTCTGAGTTCCATGAGCCACTGGAGCAGATTATTCAAACCTGAAGAGGAGGTTGTGGGGACTTCCAGTCTGTAGCCCATAGCTCGGAAACAGGGGTGACCTCTCTGCCCAGCCACTGGCTGACCACTGAGTTAACAGCACAGGGATTCAGTGGCCACACACAGCAAAGAATACAGACTTGACAAAGTGAGTTCAGAAAAGTCACTAAGCCAACAGTAGCAACTACAACGAGCAGCAATCATGAAGCCTGGAGTGGGGAAGGTCTGATGTTCAGTATGCTTCCATTATAATATTCATAATCACACCCTGGACTTGTCACTGGGGCCAAGTCCCCCGGCTGGGGGTCAGGTAGCTCCTACATGTTCCACGTGCCTCTCTCTGGCTCCCCCACCCGTGCACAGTCCTATGCTGCTTCCCAGCAGAGGTCGGTTTTAACCAAAGCCAGGAAGATGGGATGGGTTTTCCTGACTCCCCACCCCCTGCCCCACAGGGCTGCAAGAGAGGAAAAAGTTTTCCTCAACCCTGTTAAGGTCCCCGGCTGAGTCTGGAAATTGACACAGACAGATGAACAGGAGAAAAGCAAGCAGAATGTATTGATTGCTTTGGTGGGAGCCTCACAAGACCATGAAGACCAGCAGAGGTGACTGGAGCAGACAGCTCTTCTACCTTTTAGACAAAGAAGCAGTAAGTGTGTGAAGAATTGACAGACGCAGGGGTTTGGACTAGGGCTCGTAAACGGTAAAGAAGTAACTAGGAAGATAAGGGTTAGGTTAACCAGGTGTGTGTGTATAGACCCCGTGGTCCTAAATTCCTTGACTCTGGTGATAAGCACGTCATCTCTGTGGTCCGGGGCGAGAAAGTTCCACATGGCAGTCTTCTGACCTGCTTAAGGGAAAAAGGGCTGATGGCTGGGGGTCAGAGAGACCTTCTTGCTTTGCTCTATGCAAAAGTTCTTTTAGCTTCTGTATTTATTTTGCCAAGGTTCCATATTTGGGGTCGTGTGTCCTGACCCTCACTGGCCTGGTGCTGTACTCTGTCTCCTAGTATCCAGGACATTGGATGTGCTGCTGTGGAGACCTTCCAGCCCTGGGGTAGCCCCTTGTCCAGGGAGGCACCTGCCTCAAGGGGAGGGTCGCTAAGGGTGGCCGCCCCTCCTCAGGGAGATTGGGTGGGAGAATGCAGATCTTACTTCGAGAAACTGACTTTATTTCCTGAAAAGGTCTACCTGATAGTGGGATCATACGGGAGTTCTATTTTTAGTATTTTGGGGAAGCTTCATCCTTTTCCCAGCATGGGTGTGCCAACCAAAGTCAATTCCAGATGATTTTTACCTATAAACCAGAGATTTTGGAAGAACCTCTCCAGCAGAGAACATTAGGAGAACAGTTTCAAGACCTTAGACAGGCAGAGATTTCCCAGGATGCAAAATATACTAACCGTAGGAACAAACCGGTGACTGAGAAACTATGAAATGAAGAACTGGTTCTCCTTCTTCCATTTCTGGCTAGTGTGCTGGTCTATGGCTCGATCTCACCTCAGGCAGCTGAAAGGTTGACCTCCCAGGTCAGCTACCACTGAGATGGCTACTGTTTCTAGAAATTCTTCGGGGTGTGGCCGGTTTTCCCCACCTGTGCACTGATCAAGTCGGCGACCTCGGACAGTGGAGCCACGGGTCCTCCAGGTATGGTTCCCCCCCAATGCCCCAGTAAAGCCATTCCACTGAGGGTTTAGGGGGACCGGAGCTGCCCCTAGGCAAAAACACCAGAGATTCTCACTGTCCCTACCTGGCCTACAGATGCTCCTCAGTTACTCCTGTGCCTCTGGTGTCTTCCTGGAACCCTGACCTGGCTGTTTTTGGACAGTTTGTCCAGTGGGACCCTCACTTTCTGGTAGGGGGATTTGCTGGAATCCGGAATTTGTCCTGCAGCCCCACCAGGATCACCTTTTGAAGGCACGTCGCCTGGGCCATCTGAGGACTCAAGACTGTGGGTCTGTGGCTTGGAGGGTTTCTGAGCAGCGGGTGGGATTCTGAGCGCTGGTGGGATGGGAGGGCTGCAAGGCCCAGAGGCAGGTCTCCAGAAAGCTGTCTGGGGTCCCCGGCATCCTGCCGTTTTTGAATCAAAGCCCTGAGATCTTTAAAATGCCAGCAACGTTACAGCATGGGCCAGAAAAGCAAATGTCCCTGTGCACCCAACACCACCTAAACTATTGGCCATTTCTTGTCACTTGAGTTGAGTAGAAAGGATTGGGAGTCAGGGCTTGAGGGGGGTCCTGGGTCAGACTTTGTGTTTGGGGGACAAAGGTCATCCGGACAAGCTTGTGCTGAGGCTGAGGAGGGGGTCTGTGTGGAGACCCCAGCTGTAGGCACTGCTGTCCAGTGATGCCCCCTCAGGCCGACCCAGTGCACCTGCTGCTGGGGGAGAGCCTGCCCCCTCTTCTCTGCCTGAGGCCTCTGTCCTGCACCAGGTGCGCCTCCTCTCCTGCCAGCCACTGCCACCCTGCAGTCTGGGAGGGTGGCTACCCCGAGTTCCTGCAGCTGCTGGGGGAGCGCCAGCCCCCTCCTCTCTGCCTGAGGGCTGTCTCCTGCACCAGGTGCCTCCTCCCCTGCCAGTCACTGCCAGCCTGCAGCATGGGAGGGTGGATACCCTGAAAACCTCCAGCCCTGTGGACAGAGTCAGTGCAATGTGGTCTCCCAGCAGGTCTGAGCACCAGGCCCCCACATTGCTCACTCTCGTCCTATGGGCTCAATATGCCACATCCTCCCTCAGGCTCCCTGGGTCCGAGTCCTCCTCTGCTCGTGGACCATCCTTGGCCCAGGCTCCACACCCTGGGACTGGGAGCGGGTCATCTGGACGTTCTGGACTCTCGCTTCTGTTCCCGTGACACGGGCACAGGCCGGCCTCACAGACTGCTCAGAGGAGAATCAGCACAGGACGATGCATGTCGCTGTAAGGGGAGATGCCAAGTGACCCCAGAGGGAGCGCACAGGCCTTGCAGAAGGCACTGGGCTCATGGGGCTCAGTGTGGGATGCGGGCGCCCAGCCAAGGGGCATGGGGAATCCTGGTGAGGGCGGCCCTGGCAAGTGGGGGAGGGGGAAGCCACAGAAGGGTCTCAGAAGAGGCAGGAGACAAGGAAGAGGACAGGACAGAGCTTCCCAAGGAGGTCGATGGAAGGATCAAAGGATCACAGAGACCCTTGGGGAAACTCGGAGGCCCTGGAGATGTTGGCTGAAATGCTGTCATTTGGTCAGAAAAATTGTGTCACAACTCCCCAGTTGACACTGGATGATTTACTCTTTGTTGGTTCTAGGAATCAGTGCGTACCTGCCATTAGAACTCACATGGCATGAAGTCTAGGACATACTTACTTTTCATCACTTTTCAGGACGAGATTTTTCTAGAGGAGGTGCTAAACACGGGTCTCTCCATTCTTTTCTTTGTGCGACTGGCCTGTTTCCAGGAGCAGATTCCTAGTGCTCATCGCCAGAGCTAGACGTGAGGACTGCCCCCCATCACCTCCCACAGTGGACGTGACCATGTGGGTTGGGGGGTGCTCACTGATGAAGCCCCAGTGCTCAGTACCCAGCAGGGACCCCAGATCCTGTGCTGAATGAGGGAGGATGGGAGTGAGGGAAAGAGAGAGGGAAGGACGATGGGAGAGAAGGAGGGGAGAGAGGGAGAAGGGAAGGGAGGATGGGAGGGAGGCAGGATGGGGAGAGGGAGGGGAGAGAGGCAGGAGGAAAGGGAGGATGGGAGGGGTAGAGGGGAGGGAGGGAGGCAGGGAGGATGGGAGGGAGGCAGAGAGGCAGGGAGGGAGGGAGTGGGTGAGGGAAGGGAGGAGTGGAGGGGAAGGAGAGAGAGGGGCGAATGAACGAGTGAATAAATGACGTAGGGAGGGTCGGAGTGAAACCACAGAAGCTGGATCTGTACCTCAGGAGCCATTATTTGGGGTGAGGTCCGAGGGCACCACAGCCTGGGTCCTGGATGGTGGCTCAGGGCACGTCCATCTCTCCTCCCAGTGCTGACCTTCCTTCTCCTTGGACCCGGTGTCATCCTGGATCCTCTCCACCTCCTCCTCAAACAATTCTCAATGTTCCCAGGAACAGGGTGGCAGGATGAAGTCTCAGGAGGGGCTTCCCGGATCCTGTGCCCCGAAGGACAATGTGACAGTGGCTACAGGACATTCTATCATGAGGACTGGGACCATGGATCCCATCCATCTCCTTGGGTATTAACGTTGTTCCATTCCCTGCTCTCTCCACCACCGCTGTGATGAACACTCCTGAAAGCAGATCTGTGAAAAACCGAGCCAGATTTTCCGGGGGTGAGTCCGAGGCCGAGCATGCCAGGTGATGGGTGCACCTGCAGCCTGGGATGGGTGATGCTCACTGTTCTCCCAGACAGGGGTGCCCATCACCCTTTCCTCCAGGGGACCTGCATTGGACCTCTGCTTCCTCACGTTCTCCCCAGACCAGACACCTGCCAGTCTGAGGGTGACCACCGCTGCCTCCATAGGGTTTCCTTTGCCGGAATCCTTCCCCGGGAGCTCCACATCTCTGACACATATTCCCTGCGTGCCTATCCTCCCCCTTGGACTGCCATGTGTTTGGTCTCCATCCCTGTGGAACCCAGTGACTTGGAGCGTAGTTTGGACCAGAGTCAGGTGAAACCTTTCTCTGGCCTTGTTTTGTGGTGTGTCTTCCAGCTTTCTGCATTTCCCTGGTTTCTGTGTGGGCCACAGGAGTAACCAGCCGTTTCCTGTCTGGGGTCAGGCTGTGGTGTCCCAGCAGGTACAGGGGTCTCTGCCCCGAGATTGTGCTCATAATTCCTTTTTTTAAAAAAAAAAAATATTTATTTATTTGACAGAGAGAGACACAGCGAGAGAGGGAACACAAGCAAGGGGAGTGGGAGACGGAGAAGCAGGCGTCCCACGGAGCAGGGAGCCCGAGCGGGGCTCGATCCCAGGACCCTGGGAGCATGACCTGAGTCGAAGGCAGACGCTTAACGACTAAGCCACCCAGGCGCCCCTGTGCCCATAATTCCTAAAGTGGCCTCTCTGATTACATCTGATCTGTAATCAATCGGGGATTTCAATATCGAATAAGGGAAATTTTATGACAAATAAACAGAAGAAAACGAGTCCCCTTTGAAAATAGGTGGGCAGACACAAAGGCTCCTATTGCATGATTCCACGTACAGAAACATCCAGAACAAGTAAAAGAATAGGGAGAGAAAGCAGCTTAGGGGTTTCCAGGGTCTGGGCTGGGGGAGAAATGGGCAGGGAGGCTTCTGGTTCGGGGACTCCTTTGAGACATGAGATATTCCACAGCAATCTTCTGTGGTGTGGTGGCACAGCGTTGGGAATGAACTTATGCTCATCACATGTTCAGTTGAAAACAAGTAATTTTATTTAAAACAAATAATAAACAGTATACAGACCATGAAAAGATAAAATAACAATATGAACCAGAGAGAAAGAATGTAGGGGGAGGGGATGAAACAATCCGGAGGGGCGTCGGGGTCCGGCGATGGACCTAAGGGTAATTGTACAAGGAGCTCTCCCCGCAGGGCTGTGGGCTCTGGATGTGGCTCTGGGAGCCCTGCGGGAGCAGGAGTACGGGCAGGGGTTGGGATAGGGGCAGGGCCAGGGGCAGGGCCAGGTGTAAGAGCAGGGCCAGGGGCAGGGCCAGTTGTAAGAGCAGGGCCAGGGGCAGGGGCAAGGGGAGGGATAGGATCAGCAGTCGTGGCAGGTGCAGGATCTAGGGCAGGACCTGGGTAAGGAGCAGGAACAGGAGCTCCGGCAGGCGCAGGGGCAGGGGCAGCGGCAGAAGGAGCAGGAACAGGAGCTCAGGCAGGGGCAGGGGCAGGGGCAGCAGGTCTGGCAGGGGAAGGGGCAGGAGCAGGAGCAGGAAAAGGATCAGGAACAGGAGCGCAGGCAGGGGCAGGGGAAGGCGCAGAAGCAGGAGCAGGATCAGGAGCTCAGGCAGGGGCAGGGGAACGGGCAGTGGGTCTGGCAGGGGAAGGGGCAGAAATGGGAACAGGAAAAGGAGCAGGAACAGGAGCTCAGGCAGGGGCAGGGGCAGCAGGTCTTGCAGGGGAAGGGGCAGAAGCAGGAGCAGGAAAAGGAGCAGGAACAGGAACTCAGGCAGGGGCAGGGGCAGACACAGGAGCAGGAAAAGGAGCAGGAACAGGAACTCAGGCAGGGGCAGGGGAAGGGACAGCATGTCTGGCAGGTGTAGGTTTATGGGCAGGAGCAGGGTCAGGGACAAGAACAGGAGCCCAGGAAGGGGCAGGGGAAGGGGCAGCGAGTCTGGCAGGGGCAGGGACAGGAGCAGGAGAAGGAGCAGGAACAGGAGCTCAGGCAGGGGCAGGGGCAGGGGCAGCAGGTCTGGCAGGGGAAGGGGCAGAAGCAGGAGCAGGAAAAGGAGCAGGAACAGGAGCTCAGGCAGGGGCAGGGGCAGGGGAAGGGGCAGTGGCTCTGGCAGGGGCAGGGGAAGGAGTAGGAGGAGGGGCAGGAGCTGGGTTGGAGCAGTGGCAGGTGCAGGATCCACGGCAGGAGCTGGGTCAGGGGCAGGAACAGTAGCAGAAGCTGGGTCAGGGGCAGGTGCCAGTTCTTCCTGGTCCGCGTCAGGCTGTCCGCGGGTGGGTGCCGGGTCACCTGCCGGCTCCTGGTCTCCTCCTGCAGTCGCTGCAGGCACCACCCCTCCGTCCAGAGCTGCCGATGGAGTTGGAACCGGCTCTAGCTCCTCAGGTGGTGGGGCAGCTGTGAGAGGAGAAAAGCTCACCCCGAGCCTGCTCTCCGTGGGCCTTTGCGGAGACAGAACCCAGCCCAGGGCCTCCCAGAGAAGCCGCAGCCAGGAAGGAGCCCTCCCCGGGGCGTCTCCCCGACCGCAGTCCACCCGCTGGGCGCTCTGAGCCCAGTCGTTGCTCCAGGCCCCACACCAGCCTCTGGGGGCTCGTCCCTGTGGGGCCAGCACCGACCCATCCCCACACACCACAAACACCCAGCCCCAGCCTTCTCACCCTCGGGCTCGGTCTCCGTGGGCTCCGGCTCCTGGACCACTGTCCGGTGACCAACCACCTGGGACAGTGGTCTGGGGGGTGTTGGAGGTCTTGCCCGGCAATCCCCAGCACTTGTTTTTGGGGATGCCTGTGGTGTCAACCGCTCCGTCAGGGAGGAGGGCCTGTCCGCCAGCTGCCTCGGGAGGTCATCCGTGGCCTTCTGCAAAGACAGGGACGGGTAGCCGGCTGGAGGCATCACAGCCCTGCCCGGCCATCCTCACTGTCCTCCTGCCCAGTCCCCCTGCTGCTCCCAGATCAGACACAGACCTGTGAGTGCACAGCCCTGCACCCGGGATGCAGTGACCCATCCCTGCAGGGCTATCGGGATAAACCCTGGGTAGAAGGGGCAGCGCCCGCACACCCCATCCCACACGGCCAGCCTTGAACTTGAACATGACCTGCCCACTGGGAAACTGACCCCTCATCAGCCTGCTCCTGCTCAGGGTGGCCCCACCCTGCATGACCCCTCTTTACACACACAGACACGCACACACACGCACACTCACACACAGAAAAGCACACACACACACACACACGGAGGGGAGGGGACCTGGGGCTGCACAGGTCAGATCAGAGCGTGTGGGGCTGGGTGGCCGGCTCTGGGCCTCCTCGTGTCACCTTTCGGGCCTTCCGGCCAAACGACCAGAAGCGGTGGGGAGCCCTGATCGGACATCCCCAGCGGGGACCAGCGTTTGCAGGGCGGGCTTTCTTCAGCCTGCAGCATCCAGACTTAGGGAGGCAGCAATCCCACATGTTCATGGTTGGATGATCTCCAACGAAATGAGCTGGGCAGGGGGCTGTCTCTGGAATGTGGGTGCCTGGTTACCTGGGTTCCAAATTCTGTTGGACTCTGTTGTCAGGGAAGTGAGGTCACCAGTGCCTGGGGTCCCCTTACCCAACTTCCTCCTCACACAAGACCCCCGCCCCCGAGGGCCCCCTCCCCCGGCTGTTCAATGCTCCCCCTCCCCCCATGCCCCATCCATACAGTGACTCCCTCACAGCCCCCCCACAGCCTTCCCAAGGCCTGGGTGCAGCCGGTGTCCCCGCTGTGAGGACACAGAGCTGGCTTCAGACTGGGCTCCTGTGCGTGCCCAGGGCTGTGACCCTGGACAGACCCTGTGCCTCTCAGGGCCTCCCCAGGCTCCCCATCTGCACAGCGGGGTGTTCTGGCTTCTACTCCTAGGGACGCTATCAGGGGTAGGACCTCTACATACATTCCGGACCTGCTATCACAGGAGGCTGGGGCACACTTGGCAATGCAAGGATGAGCCCGGGGCTGGGCGGGACATGGAGCACAGCTCAGAGGGGCCTGGGTCTGCTCTGGGGTCTGGGCAAAGCCACCCCCTTCTTGCCTGTTCCCAGCCCCTGTGGGAAGGTTGCAATGAACGGATTCTGACCTTGTCCTCTCACAACACAGACTTCCAGGGGCTTCGATTAGGGTTAGGCTCAGGTCCCAGGGACTCATCTGTGCCCATGTGCTGAGCAGTCCCCACAGTGGCTCCCAGCATCCCTGAATCCTGGTCACAGATCCCTATGGAATCCCCTCCCCTCCAGGGAGGATGGCCTCTCAGGAAGAGAATGGCGACAAATGCTGGGATGTCATTTTCAAGCTGATGGAGGAAAGTCTGTGACTTCTTCTGGTTCCCTCTGTCATGTGTTCATTCTCTGTCTCCTTCTCTGTTTCTGTCTCTGTCTCTGTGTCTCTCACAGGAGCAGGATCTGTGGACTCCAGGGGTGATGTGAGAAACCTCAGAAGTCTCTCTTGTCCGTGTTTCCCTCTTCTGTCCCGGGGCTCCGTTCCTTCCTAAGGCCTTGTCACCGGGACCAGAGCAGTGAATCTGGAACCGCTTCCAAATGGAGACCCGGAGGCTGCAACAAGGAGGGTCTTGGCCTTGGTCCCCAGACTAGTGGTCAGTGCTCTGCCATGTTCTGCGTACCCAGGTCCTCAGCCCCCCAAGCCCCCAGTCTGTCCCCTGCTCCGAAGGACCTCGAGGGAGTACAAAGCATTTTCCCAGGACTGGGAGCACAGGGGGTCGGGGATGGAGATCCAAGGCCAACAGGCTCTCCCACAAGCCTGTGGGACCCTAGGGACACTGCATCTCTACAGCCCAAGTGACAGAAGAGTAAGCTGAGGCCTTTGTGCTGTAGCCCCTCTGGACATGGGGGTGGGTATCTCTTCATGCTTCCAAGTGCCCAGGCTGGTGATGGACACCAGAACCCAGACCCTGTCCTCTCCCAGTGCCCTGGCATCCCCCCTGGGCCCCTTGGGGACCCCTGACCCTCAGCCTGTCCTGTCTCCCCTCCCCATGCTATGGATCTGGGTCCTTGCCAGGAGTCCTGATGCCCTGCCCCACGGCCCAGCTGTCTGCAACCTGTTTCTTCTTTCCCCCCTGTCACCCACCTCGCTCCCAGGGTGTCCTCCCCTTCTGACCCCCAGCTGGGCAGTCCGAGTGGTGTGTGTGTGGGTGTGGGTGTGGGTGTGGGGGTGGGTGTGCAGGTGCACGTGCCTCTAAGTACCTGGGGATGCCAAAGTCATGTCCCCACATGGGACGGGGTGGGTAGCTCTTCCCGAGGATCTGAGGGGCTCTCACCCCCAAAGCAAACCTCATGGGAGGGTTGGGACTGGCCTAGGACTGAAGAGCAGCTCCTTGGACTCTGCACCCCTCAGTTGTCCTGGGCCAGTCCCTGCCTCTCTTGACCCAGGTTCCCAACTGTCCCTGAGGGTCGGACATGGAAAGGCTTGAACGTGGCTGTTCCTCCAGGGGTAGGTGGGGGACAGGTGCACCAGGCACGCAGGCCTCCCCAACGAGAGGGCCAGCCAGGTGTGTCATGGCCAGGTGTGCACAGACGACCTGCCCACAGCTCCTGTACCATGACACAGCCCTGCGGCAGATGTGCATGAGACCCATGGCTCCGCACCTGACCGGTCCCCCGCGTTCCCTCAGCACCTCGGAGACAAGGGCTCTTCTTCGTCCTAGGGCCCGTCATCCTTCGGACAATGAGAGCAGAGGGATCCGTATGTAGAGGAGGCCGGCAGGGCGTCCCACGGAACGTCGTGTGCCCATCTCTGCTTTATCGACTAGGCTTAGCGGCGGACCCCCACCTAGAAAGAGGCCCGCGGGGCAGGGACATTTGTCTGCCCTGTTCCCTGAATTATGGAAAATGTCTAGAAGGGGCTTCCTGTCCATGTGTGGAGTCGATGAAGCCCAGCCAGCACCTTTCAGATGTCTGAGTGGCTCTGGGGCCCCTCTGCCAGCCCCCAGGGATCCCTGCTCTGGCTCTACCCAGGAAGGGAGCCCCAGATGGAATCTGAAACCTCCTCACAGCCAGGAATGTGGCTTTGCCCAGGACACAGGACAGCGAGGCATGGGGCAGAGAGCTCCTTCACAGTGGAGAGAACGGCCTCAGCCCCAGGCCACCCTCCCCATGGGCCGGCCACAGGGTCGGGGAGCGGTCCCAACAGGCCCGACGGCAACCCCGTGTGTGGGGCCTGGCCTCGTGGCACGCAGGGTCCCCAGGAGACAGCTGAGGTTCGGAGAGGGGACGTGCCAGCCCCGAGACACACAGCCCGCAGGTGAGGGGGAGCCTCCGGGCGGGACGGGGGGCCCTGCTCACCTTTGCGTGCAGCAGGTGTGGGAAGGGCTGGGGAGGCGTTCCTCTGGGAGGAGCTCCGGGAGAGGCCCACAGGAGAGGGCCTGGCCCGGCTCCACCAGCTTCCTCAGGCTGTCTGCACAGACCACCCACAGCCTCTGGCTCGCCCCCAGCGGCAAGGCCCTCTCAGGTTCACGGTGGGGCTGATCTGTGGATAAAGGAGGGACAATTCACAACACAGAAACTGCAAAACTATTTCTGTCCGTGTCCTGAAGTGCAACAGAATATCCAAATTGGTTCGGATCATCTTCCACGTATGTGAAGGGTGATTTTGTACGTGGCCAAGGCTGGGGCTGGACCGGGTGTGTGTGTCTGTGTGTGAAGGACCCGGTGTGTGTGTGTGTGTGTGTGTGTGTGTGTTTGAAGGACTGGGTGTGTGTCTGTGTTTGGCGTGTGTGTTTGTGTGTGTGGGTCTGTGATGGGAGCAGCCCAGAGCCCTTGGGTTGAGATCATGGCCACGTAAGGGGCACAGCCGTCGTGGCACCCCGGGTCATCAGTGTCCCGGATGGCGACGGGGCAGGAGACCCTCCCGGCCCTCCCAGAGCCTGGTCCTGGAGCGCCCTCGTCCCCACACTCCCCCTGAGCCCGCACAAGCCCTTACCGAGTGCTTGGTGCACGTGCCCCACGCCGGGGAGCCGTCGAGTGAGGCTCCTGTTGACCAGCTTGTCTCCAATTTCTTCCATGGGGCTCTCCGAAGACAGTGAGTGGCGCCTGGCCCGGAGGCATCACAGCCCTGCCCGGCCGTCCTCACCGTCCTCCTGCCCAGGCCCACTGCTGCCCCCAGATCAGACACAGCCCCGTGCGGGCACAGCCCTGCGCCCGGGGTGCAGTGACATGTATCGACAGGGCTCCAGATCAAATCTGGGGAGAAGGAAGCCGCCCCAGCACACCCCGTCCCACCCAGCCAGCCTTGACCCGGGGTGTCAACATGATCCACCCACCAGGCATCTGGCCCCTCATCACCCTGCTCCTGCTCAGGGTGGGCTACCCTGCCCGAGACCTCTGCACACACACACACACACACACACACACAGGGGGCGCTGGGCTGCACGGTCGGATCACAGCGGTGTCTGGCTGGCCTGGCTGGCTCTGGGCTTCCCTGTGTTCCCTTTGGGCCCCTCCAGGCAAAAGGCCAGAGGTGTCAGGGGTGGGACCTGACCCCAGGTCTGCAGTGTAGGCAACGGCTCTCACTGTCAGCTTTGCTGAGACCACATCCTGGGGACATTGGGATACAGCAGGATTGCAGCATCTCTAGCCAAGTGAACTGAGTAGGAAGGGGGCTGGCTCTAGATTGTGGGTGCCTGTGACAGCCCTTGGGCATCTTGGGGACGCCCTGGCCATCAGCCTGGCATGTCTCCCCCGAGGCCCATGCTACGGCCCCGGGCATGTTCCCAGGAGACAATGCCCACAGCCCACGGCCCAGCTGCCTCCAACCTCCTCCTTCTTTCCCCCTTGTCCCCTCCAGGGTCCACGCCCCCTTGGACGCGCCTGAGGAGTTTGTGCATGTGTGTGTGTGTGAGTGCGTTTGTGTGCGCGTGCGCTCGCACAGGCAAGAGCCTTGTGCGTACGTGTGCCCGCGCGAGGATGACCAGAGGAAAGGGCCCCACATGGGAGTGTGGGCAGGGGTCCCCCAGATCTTAGGGGCCTTCGTTCCCAAAGGAAACCCCCTGCGAGGTGAAGCTTGGCCTCAGAAGCTGGATCCCTCCCTGTTCCTCTAGCCTCTGCTCAGCTGGTGGGTCCCAGGCAAGTCCCTGCATCTCCTGCCCTCAGTTTGCCGACTGTCCCATGAGGGCTTGGAGGAGGAACGTCCTTAGCGTTGCTCGGCGTGGCCGGTCGACTGCCACGTTTTGGGTGGACGTGGCGCAGGTGCACTCTTGGTGGGCGGGGCCCTCCCACCAACGGTGGGTCAGAGGCAGGTGGATCCTGCGCAGGCGCACACGGCCCAGCAGACGGCGCCTGCGCGGGTCCCCACCTGCCAGCAGGCCTGCACAAACCCGAGTGGCTGGCTGTGGCCTTGGTCCTCCGTGTCCCGATCTCCACTGCCTGCTCAGTGACCCTCACGTCCTCTTAGGCCGGGGGCCAGACCCAGTCCCGCCAGGCAGGACCGCTGGACTGAGTGGACATGGAGACCTGGGGACTAGAGAGAAATGAAATATACCCCCGCTGCCATCCTGGCCCGAACCTTCCACTTCAGTGTTCGTCTCAGTGCATGGCGGGGGTTCAGGGGAGGGTGATGGGGACACATGTGGCAGGGAGGAGGTCAGGCCGCCTTTTCCTCCTCTACATCACCTCCCCCTGTCTTCCTCGCAGCAGCCCATCTCCCCAAAATCCGGCACTCAAACACCTTCATCTCCCTGCTTTCAACCCCAACCCATCTTCCTGAGGTGGGAGTCACTGACCCCATCTCTAAAGTAGAAAACGGAGGTCCCAGGAGTTCCCACAGGAGCTTGCCAGTCACAGGGCTGTGAGATGGCACTGCTGTGGGTTTGAACCCAGCTCAATCTGACCCAAAGCCTGAGCTTACAGAGGAGCCGGAGGAAGGAGCCTTTGAGCCCAGGCTTGGAGGTGAGGCCATCCTGGATGGGGGTCATAGGGAGGGACGGCAGGGGTTCTGAGGGGCAAATTCCAGCCGGGCTCCCTGGGGGACGAAGGCTCTACACAGGCTGGAGTGGGCTGAGGGGTGCACACTGGGGAGTATGTCTAGACCAGATCACGCAGGGCTCTCTGGATATTGGGCAAGGAGTCAGGGGACACTGCGTATTGGGGGGTTCACGGGACACAATCCAGGCAGTCTTACCAGAGCCACAGCATCGTAGATTTAGAAGGAGCTTGGTGGGCATGTTATTGTCCCCATCCAAGCATGGATCACCAAGCAAGCACCAGCCAGAGGTGAGGAGGCTGCCGCAGTTTCCTCCTGTGTAGAGTGGGGGCCGTGGTGGTCGTCTGCGTCCTTCCAGGCCTGGGCATGCTGCCTGGAAGTTACAGAGGTGGCTTCTTGTCAGAGTAGCTAGCTGTTCCAGTGAGATCAGTACTCAGAGACGTCTGAGTCAGGAGACTAAAGGGACGCCCCACGTGCCCAGTTCAGCAGGATGCCCTTGGACATGGTGCCGATCTTCATGTCCAGGCTGATGGTGTTGAGGCAGCAGCGCCCACCTGCTGCATGGAGAGCGGCAGCGAGGAGCCGTGGTTGCAGACCCCGAGACACGGCGCTCGTGTGAGTCCGAGGCTGCCACAGATGTGATGGAGGCTGAGGAGGGGGAGGTGCTGACAGAGGCTGAGATGATGCCTGAGGTCTCCTGCTACGACTGGGAGGTCAACTCCGGAACTTGAGGAACGGCAAGGCCAGTAGAAACACCAGACTGTGTAAGGCAACCGCGGTCAGCATCTAGCCCAGAAGCTGCTAGAGACTGAGTCTTCTTGGCCCCTTGTGGCTGTGGAGTGGGGACCCAGGCTCCAGGAAGGGATGTCTCTCAGGGAGAAAGGGTGGGACAGTCACCTCCTTTTCCTGGCCATCAGGGATCCTGGGACAAAACCCACACTAATGTCGTGCACATCTCCATCGGGCTGGAGGAGCATGCAGAGCGGGTAGGCGATGTCCCTGCTGCGCAGGTAGGGGCTGCATCTGAGCTGGTCCCAGGACTTGGAGTGAGCGCTCCTTTTGGTCTTGGGTGTTGTGTTGGGAGTGCGGAGGCAGAATTGAAGGGCTGACTTTGCATTGATCCGACACCCTGGGTGAATGGGTGCTCTGGGGTGTCCATGGGCACAGGTGGCTGTGACCCACACATGGGAAGGTGTGAAGGAAGCACACAGAAGACAGTGCCCTGAGCTATGCAGGTTTTCTGCTCATGGGCAGTGCTCCTTGGCAAAATTCAGCTAGTCTGCTTGTTCCTAGAGCACAGAAGGCCCCTAAGGTTGTGAGTGGTTCATTGCAAGTCAGGTCAGTCTGTTGCTAGGCATCATGCCTGGCAGGAGGATAGCTTCAGCCTGAAATGACGGTCTGGGGGTGACCTGGAATGCCAGGTGAGGTAGAAATTGCCCAGGTAGCCTGATCCACTCCAGTCTGTATTGCTTCTCTACCCAACAACCCAGACCTAGACAAAGGCCCTCTGGCTGCCTGGCATCTGGAACGGTTAGAATGTTCCTCTGGTTCAGTCGAAGGAGAAGATCAAAGTTAGTAGAGCAAAGAATCTATGAAGATTAGGGCAGAGATAAATGGAAGAGAAGAGCACGTGAGAAAAATCAGTGAAAACAACAGTTCTTTCTTTTGCAGATTTACCAAAATTGACAAAGAGACAAAAATGGAACCACTTTATACCAACCAATTGGCTCCCTGAGATGAAGCAGAACATTCTGAGAAGCCCACAAACTACCAAAGTGACTCCAGAAGAAATGGAAACCATGAGCTGACCTCTAATAAGTAAATAGACTGAAGCAGTCATGAGAACTTCCCAAGAATGAAAAGTCCAGAACCTGATGCTTTCCCTGGTGATTTGTCCCACACGTTTAAAGAAGACAGAATACCAATCCTTCTGAAAGTCTGAAAAAAGTACAAGAGGAGCGAACACTTCCCACGTCACCCTAGAATGCCAGCATTGTCCCGATTCCAAAGACTGACAAAGACCTTACAAGAAAAGACAGTTGCAGGCCAAAATCCATTATGAAGAGCGAGGCAAATATCCTCAACAGAATTCCAGCAGACAGAATCTAGCAGCACATTGACAGGACTCTACATCATGACCAAGTGTGATTTACACCGGGAATGCAAAGGCTGTTCAACGTAGCTAATCAGTGTCCTAGACCACCTCCAGAATAAACATGATCATGTCAAATGTTGTAGGATAAGCTTTGACAAAATCCAAACCTTTTCATAACAAGGGTTCTCAATAAAATAGAAATAGAAGGTTAAATTGTGATAAAGGAGAGGTGCCTGGGTGGCTCAGTGGGTTGAGTGTCCGACTCTTGGTTTGGGCTCAGGTCATGATCTCAAGAGACTTCAGATTGAGCTCCAGGGAGGGTTCTGCACTCAATCGGGAGTCTGCTTGGAGATTCTCTCCCTCTGCCCCTCCCCACTCCTGGGTTTGCATGCTCTCAAATAAATAAATAAATAAATAAATAAATAAATAAATAAATAATTCTTTAAAAATTATGATAAAGGATATTTATGAAAAATAACTAAAATGTATATCATTCTCTGTGGTGAAAGACTGAGTGTTTTCTCCTTAAAATCCCTAAAAAGTCAAGGATGCCCATGTCCACCACTTCATTTCCTTATTGTCATGAAAATTTGGTCAGAGAAATTATACAAGATTAGTTACTAAAAGCTCACAAATGGAAAGGAAGAAGAAAAAGTTTATTTATATATGACATGATCTTCTATGCAAATAATCCTAAGAATTTGAAAAACTGTACGAGATTATAATATTTCCCGAAAGGTATGAGCAGAGAAGACCAACACGTATGGATCAATGGGATAGTGCTGAGAATCAAGGAATACATACATGTACAGTCAGTTGTTTTTGAACACGGAGACCAAGATCAGTCAATGAGGCAAAAACAATGTCTCCAACAAACGGTGTTGAGAAACCGGATATCCACCTACGAAGGAGTGAAGTCAGAGCATTCCCTTCCACCCTATAAAAAATGAACTCCACATGGATCCAAGAATGAACTTTAAGAGCGAAAATTCTTAACACTCAGAAGAAACTAAGAGCACCTAGGGGCAGATCTTCCTTCCCTTGGATTTGGCAATATGGTGTCTCTTGTATGGCACCCGAAGCCCAAGCAACAACAGAGAAAACAGAGACACTGGACTTCAACCTCGCTAAAAACTTTTGTGAAGGAAAGGGTAATCTCAAGAGGATGTAAAGAAACCCAAAGAATGGTAGGAAATATTTGCAAATCTCATACGAGTCTTGCATCCAGAATGTGTCCAAACTCCTCCAACTTAAGAACCTAAACAACCCCACTGAAAATAATAGACATTTCTCCAAAGAAGATAGTCAGACGACTCAGTGAGCACATGGGGCGATTTTCTTCATGAGATCGTAGGAAATGCAAGCCAACACCACAGTCACATGCCTTCCCCCACCCAGGAAGAGGGGCTCTAGTGAATAAGTAGAAATAACAAGTGTCGGAGAGGATGTGGGGAAACAGTACCCTCCTCCATTGCTGGGGGAGATGTAATATGGCGGAGCCACTGTGGCAAAGGGTGTGGCACGTCGTCCACACGTTGAGCATACTGTTCTCATTTGGCCAAACTCCACTCATTCTCTAAACAGAAGAATGGAATACAGGCCCTCTAACAACAGCCTGCATGTAAGATTCCGTAGCAGCACTCTGGACAATAACCGAAAGATGAAAACAACCCACAGGTGCACCCACACTTGAATGGACAAACACAACGTGGTCTGTTCATACAATGGGATTCATTCAGCCACGCCAGGAAAGAGGTAGTGATACACGCTATCACGTGGGTGAACTTTGAAAACATCCTTCTCAGTGGAAGAAACTAGACCCCAAATACCACATACGGTATGATCCCACGTGTATGAAAAATTCGTCCCAGGTAAATGACAGGTGCCAGATCAGTGGTTGCCTGGGAGCAGGGGGATGGGGAATGGCCAGTGACTGCCTGCTCAGAGGATGCGGGGTTTCTCTCCAGGGCATTAAATGTTCTGGGACTAGATAGGGTGATGGTACCAGCACGGGAAATGGAGTTGATAACAGTGGTTTGCACACTTTGAAATGTTTAAAAAGATAAAGTTTATTTTATCTTAAGCTACAAATATACCTGGAGACAGGAAAAGAAACCAAAGCCAAAAGAGAAGAAAAGGAATGCATTCGCTGGTGAGGACAGGCCGACTCTGGTGCTGGAACTGGCCCTGGTTGGAGCTCATCAGCTGCTCCGGGAGGTGGGGCCGGAGCTGGCTGTAGCTGGTGCTGGATTGGGTCTTGCTCCCACTGGCCCTAACTCTGCAGGGGGAGCCAGCGCTGGCTCCAGGTCGGAGGTGCCTCCGGAGCTGACTGTGCAGCCGGTCCAGCTCGGAGTCTTGCTTTGGCTCTAGCTCTGCAGTCGGCGATGGAGCCGTAGGTCCAGGGGCTTCCTCCCACTGGGGCGCACGTGGCTCCAGCTCCCGAGCTCCTGGCGAAGGCCCCGCAGCAGGACATGGAAATGCCTCGAGCTCTGCAGCGGGCTTTGGGTCTGTAGCTGCTTCGGCAGCCGCGTCGACTCTGTAGCGGGGACCAGCCCTGGGGCAGCGGCCAGTTCTCCGTCTCGAGATGGTGCCAAAGCAGCAGGAGGAGAGAAGATCACCACCCTGCCAGGGGGATCACCCTGTGCTGATCCCCACAGCCCGTCCCTGTGCCTTGTCAGAAGAAACAGGCCTCCCCCAGCAGCGCTGAGCTGCCTCGAGACCTAGCTCTCGTTCTCGGGCTGCCTCGCACTCTCCCAGTGCTGCCGGATCGGGTGGGAGAACTGGTGTGGAGGTGGCTCTGCTCTGGAATTCACCCCAGAGCCGCTTTTGTCTCCGGAGGGGGACCGCGGGTCGGAGCTGGAGGGGCTCTAGTGTGCGAGCCCCTGGCCCAGGCTCTCGAGCTGCTTCCACGGCTGGCTCGAGACAGCGCCGGGGCACGTTCTGGTGCGTCAGATGGTTCGAGATCTTAGCTGCCCCATGCTCGTGCAAGGTCTCGTGCTCGAGGTGCTCTAGCTCTGTATCGCCCACTTGCTGACCATGGGTGAGATGCTGACCCACCGGTTAGGCTGGGAGCTCCGAGGGCAGGGAGGATGTGTGGGCGTCCCCTCTGCATTCCAGCGAACAGACACAGGTGTGGGTGATGCCCGCGTGGAAGAAAGCGTGAACACAAGAGTCTGTGGCCCAGACCTCTCATCTGTAACAACATCCGCCGCATCACAGTGCTGCTGGGGGAATCCCACCGACTCACTAAACTTTGAAGTGCTACCACCTCCCAGGCACTGTTCTGGGGGTTGGGGACCCACCGGTGAGGAAGCACGGTCCCTGCTTGCGTGGGGCTGGCCGGAGCAGAAGTCAAACGAGGACTTCAGGTCCCCGGCAAGTGTCTCTGATCAGCTGGGGGCAGCTGCCGGGAGCAGCGGGTCAGGCCCTTGTCCCCGTCTGGCAGCTCTGGACCGAACCGCGTGGGGCGCGTGGTGAAGGGGATGCAGGATCCTTGGTCAGAATCCCCCCGTAGCCATTACCCCCATGTAGCCGGTCCCGTCACCGTCCCGAGTTTTGTCATCCATGAAGTGGGCAGGGGAGGAAAGCCGTTTGTGGGTTCAAGAGCCCTATCCAAGTGTGGAACCGGGTCTGGATCATCTCTGGAGGGGGATTCAGCTTCAGCACCTGCCCCAGAGCTCGAGCCAGGTCCTCCACCGATGCGTGCCGCAGCTCCCGAGACTGGGGCAGCTGCAGCTTCGGGTCTCGCGCCAGCTCTGGGATCAGAGCCCGGTTTGGAGCTTGAGCAGCTCCAGCACCAGCTAGAGAACTCGACAGCCAAGGGCCAGCACCTTCACCGTCACACCCTCGCCATCATGCACGAGGTCAGGAGAGGGGCTGGGGGCGGGAGGGTCCCTGCTGGGCAGGTCCCCCCGGGTACCTTGGTCACTCCACTCAGAGCTCCCCCTCCCCACCCCTCCCACAGGTCACAGCCCCAGGGATCCCCACCCCTGCTTCCCAAACAAGGCTCAAGGTGGACAAGCAGACCTGGGATGTTGGAAATTGAGGCTTGTACCCTCAACACTGGATACGTGTTGACCCAGAAACTCCACTTTATGGATTCTGTTGCAAAGAGAGGTTGATGGAAACGGTGTTCCCTTCGACACAGTGGGAGTGAGCTGCCCACGCTAGGTGATGGGTGCACCTGTGGCCTGGGATGGGTGCTGCTCACTGTTCTCCCAGACAGGAGTGCCCGTCACCCTTCTCTCCCGGGGACCTCCGTTTCCTCACGTTCTCGCCAGGTCTACTGGTCCCCAGACCAGACACCTGCCAGTCTGAGGGTGACCAGTGCTGCCTCCATAGGGTTTCCATTGCCAGAGTCCTTCCCCGGGAGCTCCTGCATCTCTGACTGCCCCCATGCCTGTCCCCCTACCCTTGGACTTGCAAGCATTTCGTCTCTGTGCCTGTGGAACCCAGTGACTTGGAGCATGGTTTGGACCAGAGGCATGGGAAACCTTTCTGTGGCCTTGGGTTGTGAGCAATGCTTTGGCCCTTTGGGGTGTGTCTTCCAGCTTTCTGCATTTCCCTGGTTTCTCTGTGGGTCACAGGAGGAACCAGCCCTTTCCTGTCTGGGGTCAGGCTGAGGTGTCCCAGCAGGAACAGGGGTCTCCGCCCCGAGATTGTGTCCATATTTACCAAAGGGGGCTCTATGGTTACATCTCATCTGTAATCCATCGGGGATTTCAACATCCAATAAGGGAAATTCTATGTCAAGTCAACCCAGAAAAGAAGACGTCCCCTTTGAAAATAGGGGGGCAGACACAAAGACCCATACTGTGTGATTCCACGTACAGGAAACCTCCAGAACAGGTAAAGGAACAGAGAGAGGAAGCAGCTTAGGGGTTTCCAGGGAGGTCTTCTGGTTCGGGGACTCCTTTGGGGAAGCAGATATTCCACAGCCATGTTCTGTGGTGTGGTGGCCCAGGGTTGGGAATGTACTTGATGCTCGGGATTTGTTCAACTGAAAAAATGAATTTTATTTAAAATAAATAAAAAACAGCATATAGGACATGGAAAGAGAATAGAACAGTTAATATGAACCAGAGAGAAAGAACATAGGGGGAGGGGATGAAACAATTTGGCGGGGCATCGGGGTCGGGTGATGGAGCTAAGGGTAATGGTACAAGGAGCTCTCCCTGTGAGGATGTGGGCTCTGGATGTGGTTTTGGATCCCTGCAGGAGGAGGAGGAGGGGCAGGGCCAGATGCAAGAGCAGGGCCAGACAGAAGCGCAGGGCCAGGGGCAGGATCCACGGTAAGAGCTGGGTCAGGGGCAAGTAGAGGAGCATAGGCAGGGCCAGGGGAAGGATCAGCAGCCCTGGAAAGCAGAGGAAGGGGCATCGGCTCTGGCAGGGGCAGTGGCAGGAACAGGGACACCGGCACCGGAAGGGGCATTGGCTCTGGCAGGGGCAGGAACAGGGACACAGGCAGGGGAAGAGGCATCAGCTCTGGCAGGGGCAGGGGCAGGAACAGGGACACTGGCAGGGGAAGGGGCATCGGCTCTGGCAGGGGCAGGGGCAGGAACAGGGACACTGGCAGGGGAAGGGGCATCGGCTCTGGTAGGGGCAGGGGCAGGAACTGGGACGCAGGCAGGGGAAGGGGCATCGGATCTGGCAGGGGCAGGAACAGGGACACTGGCAGGGGAAGGGGCATCGGCTCTGGCAGGGGCAGGGGCAGGAACAAGGACGCAGGCAGGGGAAGGGGCATCGGCTCTGGCGGGGGCCGGAACAGGGACACAGGCAGAGGAAGGGACAGGTGCAGGGGCGGGGGGTGGGCCAGGGGCAGGAATGGGCGCACACGCAGGGACAGGGAAACGGGTAGGGAAAGGGGAAGGAGCTGGGTCATAGGTAAGGATAGGACCACAGGGAGGGGCTGGGGAAGGGAGAGTTGCAGGGCAGAAGCCGAGTCAAGGGCAAGAACAGGAATACAGGCAGGGGCAGGAGAAGGGGCAGAATCCAGGGCAGGAGCTGTGTCCGGGGCAAGAACAGGAACACAGGTAGGGGAAGGGGCAGGTACAGGGGCAGGAGGTGGGTCAGGGACAGGAACAGGACCACAGGCAGGGCCAGGGGCAGAACCCGGGTCAGGGGCAAGAATAGGAGCACAGGCAGGGGCAAGGGAAGGGGAAGGATCCAGGGCAGGAGCTGGATCAGGGTCAGGATCCGGATCAGGGGCAAGAAGAGGAGCAAAGGTAAGGGAAGGGGCGGGTGCAGGGTCAGGAGCTTGGTCAGGGGCAAGAACAGGTGCACAGGCAGGTGCTGGGGAAGGGGCAGGTGCAGGGGCAGGAGTTTGGGCAGGGGCCGGAACAGGAGCACAAGCCGGGGGAGGGGAGGGGGCAGGTGCAAGGAGAGGGACAGGGTCTGTCGCATTGGCACGGACAGGAAGCGGGGCAGTATCTGGGTCAGGGGCAAGAACCGGGGCACTGGCAGGGGTAGGGATGGGTCAGGATCCAGGGCAGGAGCTGGCTCGGGGGCAGGAGCAGGGCCACAGTTCGGGGCAGGCGCAGGGGCGGTGGCTCTGGCAGGCACAGGGGCAGGCCCAGGGGCAGGCTCTCCGGAGGCAGGTTCTCCAGCAGGCCCTTCCTGGCGCCCCGTCAGTCTGTCCGTGGGCAGGTGCTGGTCACCTGCCGGAACCTGGTCTCCTGCTGAAGTCGCAGCCACCACCCCTCGGTCCAGAGCTGCCGATGGAGTTGGAACCAGCTCTAGCTCCTCAGGTCGTGGAGCAGCTGTGAGAGGAGAAAATCTCAGCCCGAGCCTGCTCTCCGTGGAGACAGAACCCAGCCCAGGGCCTCCCAGAGAAGCCGCAGCCAGGAAGGAGCCCTCCCCGGGCCGTCTCCCCGACCGCAGTCCACCCACTGGGCGCTCTGAGCCCAGTCGTTGCTCCAGGCCCCACACCAGGCTCTGGGGGCTCCTTCCTGTGGGGCCAGCCCCCACCCTTCCGCACACACCCACGGGCACCCAGCCCCGGGCTTCTCAGGCTCAGGCTCGGCCTCCGTGGGCTCCGGCTCCTGGAGCACAATGCAGTCAATGACCACCAGGGACAGTCGTCTGGGTGGTGTCAGAGGCCTCTCCCCGCAATCCGCAGCACCTGCTCCAGGGGAGTCCTGTGGGGTCACGCTTCAGATCCCGGACATGGAGTGGGTGTCCGCCAGCCTCGTGCCGATCTCATCGGAGGTCTGCAAAGACAGGGACGGGTAGCCGGCCTGGAGGCATCCCAGTGCTGCCCGGCCAACCTCCCTGTCTCCTGCCCAGTGGCCCTGCTGCTCCCAGATCAGACACACACCTGTGGGTGCACAGCCCTGCACGCGGGACAATGACCCATCCCTGCAGGGTGATCGAGAGAAACCCTAGGCAGAAGCTCACAACCCCCCCACACCCCGTCCCACCAAGCCAGCCTGGACCTTGAACATGACCTGCCCACGGGTTATCTGACCCCTCATCAGCCTGCTCTTGAATGGCGTTGGCCCAACCCACATGACCCCTCTTCACACACACACACACACACACACACACACACACACACACACACGGAGGGGAGGGGACCTGGGGCTGCACAGGTGGATTAGACCCTGTGGGGCTGGGTAACCGGCTCTGGGCCTCCTGGTGTCACCTTTCGGGCCTTCCGGCCAAACGGCCAGAGGCGGTGGGGAGCCCTGATCGGACATCCCCAGCGGGGGCCAGCGTTTGCAGGGCGGGCTTTCTTCAGCCTGCAGCATCCAGAAGTAGGGAGGCAACAAGCCCGCATGTTCATGGTTGGATGATCTCCAAAGAAATGAGCTGAGCAGCGGGCTGTCTCTGGAATGTGGGTTCCTGGTTACCTGAGTTCCAAATTCTGTTGGACTCTGTTGTCAGGGAAGTGAGGTCACCAGTGCCTGGGGTCCCCTTACCCAACTTCCTCCTCACACAAGACCCCCGCCCCCGAGGGCCCCCTCCCCCGGCTGCTCAATGCTCCCCCTCCCCCCATGCCCCATCCATACAGTGATTCCCTCACAGCCCCCCCACAGCCTTCCCAAGGCCTGGGTGCAGCCGGTGTCCCCACTGTGAGGACACAGAGCTGGCTTCAGACTGGGCTCCTGTGCGTGCCCAGGGCTGTGACGCTGGAAAGACCCTATGCCTCTCAGGGCCTCCCCAGTCTCCCCATGTGCACAGTGGGGTGTTCTGGCTTCTACTCCTAGGACGCCATCAGGGGTAGGACCTCTACATACATTCCGGACCTGCTATCACAGGAGGCTGCGGCACACTTGGCAATGCAAGGATTAGCCAGGGGCTGGGCGGGACATGGAGCACAGCTCAGAGGGGCCTGGGTCTGCTCTGGGGTCTGGGCAAAGCCACCCCATTCTTGCCTGTTCCCAGCCCCTGTGAGAAGGTTACAATGAACGGATTCTGACCTTGTCCCCTGGTGACACACACTTCCAGGGGCTCCCATTAGGTTTAGGCTCAGGCCCCGGGGCCTCGTCTGCGGCCATGTGCTGGGCAGTCCCCACAGTGGTTCCCGGGCATTCCCGCATCCTGCTCACACATCCCTGTGGAATCCCCTCCCCTCCGGGGTGGATGGCCTGTGTGACCGTGCTCTCAGGAAGAGAATGGGGCCAAATGCTGGGATGTCATTTCCAAGCTGATGGAGGAAAGTCTGTGACTTCTGGTTCCCACTGTCGTGTGTTCATTCTCTGTCTCCTTCTCTGTTTCTGTCTCTGTCTCTGTGTCTCTCACAGGAGCAGGACCTGTGGACTCCAGGTGTGATGTGAGAAACCTCATAAGCCTCCCTTGTCCGTGTTTCCCTCTTCTGTCCCGGGGCTCCATTCCTACCTAAGGCCTTGTCACCCGGACAGAGCAGAGAAACTGAAACCTCTTCCAAATGGACACCCGGAGGCTGCAACAAGGAGGGTCTTGGCCATGGTCCCCAGACTAGTGGTCAGTGCTCTGCCACGTTCTACGTACCCAGGTCCTCAGCCCCCCAAGCCCCCAGGTCCTCAGCCCCCCAAGCCCCCAGTCTGTCCCCTGTTCCGAAGGACCTCGAGGGAGTACAAAGCATTTTCCCAGCACTGGGAGCACAGGGGGTCGGGGATGGAGATCCAAGGCCAACAGACTCTCCCACAAGCCTGTGGGACCCTAGGGACACTGCATCTCTACAGCCCAAGTGACAGAAGAGTAAGCTGAGGCCTTTGGCTGGAGCCCCTCTGGACTTGGGGGTGGGTATCTCTTCCTGCTTCCAAGTGCCCAGGCTGGTGATGGACACCGGAACCCAGACCCTGTCCTCTCCCAGTGCCCTTGCAACCCCCCTGGGCCCCTTGGGCACCCCTGACCGTCAGCCTGGCCTGTCTCCCCTCCCCATGCTATGGATCTGGATCCTTGCCAGGAGTGTGATGCCCTGCCCCATGGCCCAGCTGTCTGCAACCTGTTTCTTCTTTCCCCCCTGTCACCCACCTCGCTCCCAGGGTGTCCTCCGCTTTTGACACCCAGCTGGGCAGTCCGAGTGGTGTGTGTGTGGGTATGGGTGTGTGTGTGGCGGTGGGTGTGCAGGTGCACGTGCCTCTATGTGCCTGGGGATGCCAAGGTCATGTCCCCACATCGGACGGTGTGGGTAGCTCTTCCCGAGCATCTGAGGAGCTCTCACCCCCAAAGCAAACCTCATGGGAGGGTTGGGACTGGCCTAGGTCTGAAGAGCAGCTCCTTGGACTCTGCACCCCTCAGTTGTCCTGGGTCAGTCCCTGCCTCTCTTGACCCAGGTTCCCAACTGTCCCTGAGGGTCGGACATGGAAAGGCTTGAACATGGCTGCTCCTCCAGGGGTAGGTGGGGGACAGGTGCACCAGGCACGCAGGCCTCCCCACCGAGAGGGCCAGCCAGGTGTGTCATGGCCAGGTGTGCACCGACGACCTGCCCACAGCTCCTGTACCATGACCCAGGCCTGCGGCAGATGTGCACGAGACCCATGGCTCCGCACCTGACCGGTCCCCCGCGTTCCCTCACCACCTCGGAGACAAGGGCTCTTCTTTGGACAGTGAGAGCAGAGGGATCCGTATGTAGAGGAGGCCGGCAGGGCGTCCCACGGAACGTCGTGTGCCCATCTCTGCTTTGTCGTCTAGGCTTAGCGGCGGACCCCACCTAGAAAGAGGCCCGCGGGGCAGGGACATTTGTCTGCCCTGTTCCCTGAATTATGGAAAATGTCTAGAAGGGGCTTCCTGTCCATGTGTGGAGTCGATGAAGCCCAGCCAGCACCTTTCAGATGTCTGAGTGGCTCTGGGGCCCCTCTGCCAGCCCCCAGGGATCCCTGCTCTGGCTCCACCCAGGATGGGAGCCCCAGATGGAATCTGAAACCTCCTCACAGCCAGGAATGCGGCTGTGCCCGGGACACAGGACACCGAGGCTTGGGGCAGAGAGTTCCTTCACGGTGAAGAGGAACTGCCTCAGCCCTAGGCGACCCTCCCCGTGGGCCGGCCCCAGGTTCGTGGAGCGGTCCCAATAGGCCCAACGGCAATCCCGTGTGTGGGGCCTGGCCTCGTGGCACACAGGGTCCCCAGGAGTCACCTGAGGTTCGGAGAGGGGACGTGCCAGGCCCGAGACACACAGCCCGCAGGTGAGGGTGAGCCTCCGGGCGGGACAGGGAGCCCTGCTCACCTTGGTGAGCAGCAGGTGTGGGAAGGGCTGGGGAGGCGTTCCTCTGGGAGGTGCTCCGGGAGAGGGGCCACAGGAGAGGGCCTGGCCCGGCTCCACCAGCTTCCTCAGGCTGTCAGCACGGACCGCCCACACCCTCTGGCTCGCCCCCAGCGGCAGGGCCCACTCAGGTTCACGGTGGGGCTGATCTGTGGATAAAGGAGGGACAATTCACAACACAGAAACTGCAAAACTATTTCTGTCCGTGTCCTGAAGTGCAACAGAATATCCAAATTGGTTCGGATCATCTTCCACGTATGTGAAGGGTGATTTTGTACGTGGCCAAGGCTGGGGCTGGACCGGGTGTATGTGTCTGTGTGTGAAGGACCAGGTGTGTGTGTGTGTGTGTGTGTGCTTGAAGGACTGGGTGTGTGTGTTTGGCGTGTGTGTCTGTTTGTGTGTGTCTGTGAAGGGAGCAGCCCTGACCCCTTGGGTTGAGATCATGGCCACGTAAGTGGCACAGCCGTCGTGGCACCCCGGGACGTCAGTGTCCCGGATGGCGTCGGGACAGGAGACCCTCCCGGCCCTCCCCGAGCCTGGTCCTGGAGCGCCCTCGTGCCCACACTCCCCCTGAGCCCGCACCAGCCCTTACCGACTGCCTGGTGCACGTGCCCCCGCTGGGGAGCCGTCAAGTGAGGCTCCTGTTGACCAGTTTGTCCCCAATTACTTCCATGGGGCTCTGCGAAGACAGTGAGCGGCGCCCGGCCCAGAGGCATCACAGCCTGCCCGGCCGTCCTCACCGTCCTCCTGTCCAGCCCCACTGCTGCCCCCAGATCAGACACAGCCCCGTGCGGGCACAGCCCTGCGCCCGGGGTACAGTGACATGTATCGACAGGGCTCCGGATCAAACCTGGGGAGAAGAAGGCCGCCCCAGCACACCCCGTCCCACCCAGCCAGCCTTGACCCGGGGTGTCAACATGATCCACCCACCAGGCATCTGGCCCCTCATCACCCTGCTCCCGCTCAGGGTGGGCTACCCTGCCCGAGACCTCTGCACACACACACAAATACACACAGAGGGGCGCTGGGCTGCACGTTCGGATCACAGCGGTGTCTGGCTGGCCTGGCTGGCTCTGGGCCTCCCTGTGTTCCCTTTGGGCCCCTCCAGGCAAATGGCCAGTGGTGTCAGGGGTGGGACCTGACCCCACGTCTGCAGTGTAGGCAACGGCTCTCACTGTCGGCTTTGCTGAGACCACATCCTGGGGACATTGGGATACAGCAGGATTGCAGCATCTCCAGCCAAGTGAACTGAGTAGGAAGGGGGCTGTCTCTAGAATGTGGGTGTCTGTGACAGCCCTTGGGCATCTTGGGGACGCCCTGGCCATCAGCCTGGCATGTCTCCGCCGAGCCCCATGCTACGAACCCGGGCATGTTCCCAGGAGACAATGCCCACAGCCCACGGCCCAGCTGCCTCCAACCTCCTCCTTCTTTCCCCCTTGTTCCCTCCATGGTCCACGCCCCCTTGGACGCCCCTGGGGAGTTTGTGTGTGTGTGTGTGTGAGTGTGTGTGAGTGCGCACGCGCGCGCGCAGGCAGAGAGCCTTGTGCGTACGTGTGCCCGTGCGAGGATGACCAGAGGAAAGGGCCCCCATGGGAGTGTGGGCAGGGGTCCCCCAGATCTTAGGGGCCTTCGTTCCCAATGGAAACGCCCTGCGAGGTGAAGCTTGGCCTCGGAAGCTGGAACCCTCCCTGTTCCTCTAGCCTCTGCTCAGCTGGTGGGTCCCAGGCCAGTCCCTGCCTCTCCTGTCCTCAGTTTGCCGACTGTCCCATGATGGCTTGGAGGAGGAACTTCATTAGCGTGGCTCGGCGTGGCCGGTCGGCTCCCACCTATTGGGTGGACGTGGCGCAGGTGCACTCTGGGTGGGCGGGGCCCTCCCACCAATGGTGGGTCGGAGGCAGGTGGATCCTGCGCAGGCGCACACGGCCCAGCAGACGGCGCCTGCGCGGGACCCCACCTGCCAGCAGGCCTGCACAACCCCGAGGGGCTGGCTGTGGCCTTGGTCCTCCGTGTCCCGAACTCCACTGCCTGCTCAGTGACCCTCACGTCCTCTTAGGCCGGGGGCCAGACCCAGTCCGCCAGGCAGGGCCGCTGGACTGAGTGGACATGGAGACCTGGGGACTAGAGAGAAATAAAATATACCCCCGCTGCCGTCCTGGCCCCCACGATCCACTTCAGTGTTCGTCTCAGTGCATGGCGGGGGTTCAGGGGAGGGTGATGGGGACACGTGTGGCAGGGAGGAGGTCAGGCCGCCTTTTCCTCCTCTACATCCCCTCCCCCTGTCTTCCTGGCAGCAGCCCCTTTCCCCAAAATCCGGCACTCAAACACCTTCATCTCCCTGCTTTCAACCCCAACCCATCCTCCTGAGGTGGGAGTCACTGACCCCATCTCCAAAGTAGAAAACGGAGGTCCCAGGAGTTCCCACAGGAGCTTGCCAGTCACAGGGCTGTGACATGGCCCTGCTGTGGCTTTGAACCCAGCTCAATCTGACCCAAAGCCTGAGCTTACAGAGGAGCCGGAGGAAGGAGCCTTTGAGCCCAGGGTTGGAGGTGAGACCATCTTGGATGGGGGTCATAGGGAGGGACGGCAGGGGTTCTGAGGGGAAAATTCCTGCCCGGCTCCCTGGGGGACGAAGGCCCTACAGAGCCTGGAGTGGGCTGAGGGGTGCACACTGGGGAGTATGTCTAGACCAGATCACGCAGGGCTCTCTGGATATTGGGCAAGGAGTCAGGGGACACTGCGGGTTGGGGGGTTCACGGGACACAATCCGGCCAGTCTTACCAGAGCCACAGCATCGTAGATTTAGAAGGAGCTTGGTGGGCATGTTATTGTCTCCACCCAAGCATGGATCTCCAAGCAAGCACCAGCCGGAGGTGAGGAGGCTGCTGCACTTTCCTCCTGTGTAGAGTGGGGGCGGTGGTGGTCGTCTGCGTCCTTCCAGGCCTGGGCATGCTGCCTGGAAGGTCCAGAGGTGGCTTCTTGTCAGAGTAGCTAGCTGGTCCAGTGAGGTCAGTACTCAGAGACGTCTGAGTCAGGAGACTTAAGGGACGCCCCACGTGCCCAGTTCAGCAGGATGCTCTTGGACATGGTGCCGATCTTCATGTCCAGGCTGATGGCGTTGAGGCAGCAGCGCCCACCTGCTGCATGGAGAGCGGCAGCGAACAGCCGTGGTTGCAGATCCCGAGACACGGCGCTCGTGGGATTCCGAGGCTGCCACAGATGTGATGGAAGCTGAGGAGGGGGAGGTGCTGACAGAGGCTGAGATGATGCCTGAGGTCTCCAGCGACGACTGGGAGGTCAACTCCGGAACCTTAGGAACGAAAAGGCAGCAGAAACACCAGACTGTGTAACGCAACAGCGGTCAGCATCTAGCCCAGAAGCCGCTAGAGACTGAGTCTTCTTGGCCCCTTGTGGCTGTGGAGTGGGGACCCAGGCTCCAGGAAGGGATGTCTCTCAGGGAGAAAGGGTGGGACAGTCACCTCCTTTTCCTGGCCATCAGGGATCCTGGGACAAAACCCACACTAATGTCGTGCACATCTCCAGCGGGCTGGAGGAGCATGCAGAGCGGGTAGGCGATGTCCCTGCTGCGCAGGTAGGGGCTGCATCTGAGCTGGTCCCAGGACTTGGAGTAAGCGCTCCTTTTGGTTTGGGTGTTGTGTTGGGGGTGTGGTGGCAGAATTGAAGGGCTGACTTTGCATTGATCCGACACCCTGGGTGAATGGGTGCTCTAGGGTGTCCATGGGCACAGGTGGCTGTGACCCACACACGGGAAGGTGTGAAGGAATCACACAGAAGACAGTGCCCTGAGCTATGCAGGTTTTCTGCTCATGGGCAGTGCTCCTTGTCAAAATGCAGCTAGTCTGCTTCTTCCTAGAGCACAGAAGGCCCCTCAGGTCGTGAGTGGTTCATGGGAAGTCAGGTCAGTCTGTTGCTGGGCATCATGCCTGGCAAGAGGAGAGCTTCAGCCTGAAATGACGGTCTGGGGGTGACCTGGAATGCCAGGTGAGTTAGAAATTGCCCAGGTAGCCTGATCCACTCCAGTCTGTATTGCTTCTCTACCCAAAAACCCAGACCTAGACAAAGGCCCTCTGGCTGGCTGGCATCTGGAACAGTTAGAAGGTTCCTCTGGTTCAGTCGAAGGAGAAGATCAAAGTTAGTAGAGCAAAGGAATCTATGAAGATTAGGGCAGAGATACATGGAAGAGAAGAGCACGTGAGAAAAATCAGTGAAAACAACAGTTCTTTCTTTTGCAGATTTACCAAAATGGACAAAGAGACAAAAATGGAACCACTTTATACCAACCAATTGGCTCCCTGAGATGAAGCAGATCATTCTGAGAAGCACACAAACTACCAAAGTGACTCCAGAAGAAATGGAAACCCTGAGCAGACCTCTAATAAGTAAATAGACTGAAGCAGTCACGAGAACTTCCCAAGAATGAAAAGTCCAGAACCTGATGCTTTCCCTGGTGATTTGTCCCACACGTTTAAAGAAGACAGAATACCAATCCTTCTGAAAGTCTGAAAAAAGTACAAGAGGAGGGAACACTTCCCACGTCACCCTAGAATGCCAGCATTGTCCCGATTCCAAAGACTGACAAAGACCTTACAAGAAAAGACAGTTGCAGGCCAAAATCCATTATGAAGAGCGAGGCAAAAATCCTCAACAGAATTCCAGCAGACAGAATCTAGCAGCACATTGACAGGACTCTACATCATGACCAAGTGTGATTTACACCGGGAATGCAAAGGCTGTTCAACGTAGCTAATCAGTGTCCTAGACCACATCCAGAAGAAACATGATCATGTCAATTGTTGTAGGATAAGCTTTGACAAAATCCAAACCTTTTCATAACAAGTGTTCTCAATAAAATAGAAATAGAAGGTTAAATTGTGATAAAGGAGAGGTGCCTGGGTGGCTCAGTGGGTTGAGTGTCTGACTCTTGGTTTGGGCTCAGGTCATAATCTCAAGAGTCTTCAGATTGAGCTCCAGGGAGGGTTCTGCACTCAATCGGGAGTCTGCTTGGAGATTCTCTCCCTCTGCCCCTCCCCACTCTTGGGCTTGCATGCTCTCAAATAAATAAATAAATAAATAATTCTTTAAAAATTATGATAAAGGATATTTATGGAAAATTACTCACATGTATATCATTCTCTGTGGTGAAAGACTGAGGGTTTTCTCCTTAAAATCCCCAAAAAGTCAAGGATGCCCATGTCCACCACTTCATTTCCATAATGTCATGGAAGTTTGGTCAGAGAAATTATCCAAGATTAGTTACTAAAAGCTCACAAATGGAAAGGAAGAAGAAAAAGTTTATTTATATATGACATGATCTTCTATGCAAATAATCCTAAGAATTTGAAAAACTCTGTACGAGATTATAGTATTTCCCGAAAGGTATGAGCAGAGAAGACCAACACATATGGATCAATGGGATAGTGCTGAGAATCAAGGAATACATACATGTACAGTCAGTTGTTTTCGAACACGGAGACCAAGATCAGTCAATGAGGCAAAAACAGTGTCTCCAACAAACGGTGTTGAGAAACCGGATATCCACCTACGAAGTAGTGAAGTCAGAGCATTCCCTTCCACCCTATAAAAAATGAACTCTACATGGATCCAAGAATGAACTTTAAGAGCGAAAATTCTTAACCCTCAGAAGGAAACGAAGAGCACCTAGGGGCAGATCTTCCTTCCCTTGGATTTGGCAATATGGTGTCTCTTGTATGGCACCCGAAGCCCAAGCAACAACAGAGAAAACAGAGACACTGGACTTCAACGTTGCTAAAAACTTTTGTGAAGGAAAGGGTAATCTCAAGAGGATGTAAAGAAACCCAAAGAATGGTAGGAAATATTTGCAAATCTCATACGAGTCTTGCATCTAGAATGTGTACAAAACTCCTCCAACTTAAGAACCTAAACAACCCCACTGAAAATAATAGACATTTCTCCAAAGAAGATAGTCAGACGACCCAGTGAGCACATGGGGCGATTTTCTTCATGAGATCGTAGGAAATGCAAGCCAACACCACAGTCACACGCCTTCCCCCACCCAGGAAGAGGGGCTCTAGTGAATAAGCAGAAATAACAAGTGTCGGAGAGGATGTGGGGAAACAGAACCCTCCTCCATTGCTGGGGGAGATGTAATATGGCGGAGCCACTGTGGCAAAGGGTGTGGCACGTCGTCCACACGTTGAGCATACTGTTCTCATTTGGCCGAACTCCACTCATTCTCTAAACAGAAGAATGGAATACAGGCCCTCTAACAACAGCCTGCACGTAAGTCTTCGTAGCAGCACTCTGGACAATAACCGAAAGATGAAAACAACCCACAGGTGCGCCCACACTTGAATGGACAAACACAACTGGTCTGTTCATACAATGGGATTCGTTCAGCCACGCCAGGAATGAAGTAGTGATACACGCTATCACGTGGGTGAACTTCGAAAACATCCTACTCAGTGGAAGAAACTAGACCCCAAATACCACATACGGTATGATCCGACGTGTATGAAAAATTCGTCCCAGGTAAATGACAGGTACAGATCAGTGGTTGCCTGGGAGCAGGGGGATTTGGAATGGCCAGTGACTGCCAGCTCAGAGGGTGCGGGGTTTCTCTCCAGGGCATTAAATGTTCTGGGACAAGATAGGGTGATGGTGCCAGCACGGGAAATGGAGTTGATAACAGTGGTTTGCACACTTTGAAATGTTTAAAAAGATAAAGTTTATTTTATCTTAAGCTACAAATATACCTGGAGACAGGAAAAGAAACCAAAGCCAAAAGAGAAGAAAAGGAATGCGTTCGCTGGTGAGGACAGGCCGACTCTGGAGCTGGAAATGGACCTGGTTGGAGCTCATCAGCTGCTCCGGGAGGTGGGGCCGGAGCTGGCTGTAGCTGGTGCTGGATTGGGTCTTGCTCCCACTGACCCTAGATCTGCAGGGGGAGCCAGCGCTGGCTCCAGGTCAGAGGTGCCGCCGGAGCTGACTGTGGAGCCGGTCCAGCTCGGAGTCTTGCCTCGGCTCTAGCTCTGCAGTCGGCGATGGAGCCGTAGGTCCAGGGGCTTCCTCCCACTGGGGCGCACGTGGCTCCAGCTCCCGAGCTCCTGGCGAAGGCCCCGCAGCAGGACATGGAAATGCCTCAAGCATTGCAGCGGGCTTTGGGTCTGTAGCTGCTTCTGCAGCCGCGTCGACTCTGCAGCGGTGACCGTCCCCGGGGCAGAGGCCAGTTCTCCGTCTCGAGATGGTGCCGAAGCAGCAGGAGGAGAGAAGATCACCACCCTGCCAGGGGGATCACCCTGTGCTGATCCCCACAGCCAGTCCCTGTGCCTTGTCAGAGGAAACCGGCCTCCCCCAGCAGCACTGAGCTGACTCGAGACCTGGCTCTCGTTCTCGGGCTGCCTCTCACTCTGCCAGTGGTGCCGGATCAGGTGGGAGAACTGGTGTGGAGGTGGCTCTGCTCCGGAATTCACCCCGGAGCTGCTTTTGCCTCTGGAGGGGGACCGCGGGTCAGAGCTGGAGGGGCTCTAGTGTGCGGGGCCCTGGCTCAGGCTCTCGAGCTGCTTCCACGGCTGGCTCGAGTCAGCGCCGGGGCACGTTCTGGTGCGTCAGATATTTCGAGATCTTAGCTGCCCCACGGCTCGTGCAAGGTCTCGTGCTCGAGGTGCTCTAGCTCTTTATCACCCACTTGCTGACCGTGGGTGAGATGCTGACCCACCGGTTAGGCTGGGAGCTCCGAGGGCAGGGAGGGTGTCTGGGGGTCCCCTCTGCGTTCCAGCGAACAGACACAGGTGTGGGTGATGCCCGCGTGGAAGAAAGCGTGGACACAAGAGTCTGTGGCCCAGACCTCTCATGTGTAACAACATCCCCCGCATCCCGGGGCTGCTGGGGGAATCCCACCGACTCACTAAACTGTAAAGTGCTACCACATCCCAGGCACTGTTCTGGGGATTGGCGACACAGCGGTGAGGAAGCACGGTCCCTGCTCGCGTGGGGCTGGCCGGAGCAGAGGTCAAACGAGGACTTCAGGTCCCCGGCAAGTGTCTCTGCTCAGCTGGGGGCAGCTGCCGGGAGCAGCGGGTCAGGCCCTTGTCCCCGTCTGGCAGCTCAGGACCGACCCGCGTGGGGCGCGTGGTGAAGGGGATGCAGGATCCTTGCTCTGAATCCCCCCGTAGCCATTACCCCTATGTAGCCGGTCCCGTCACCGTCCCGAGTTTTGTCATCCATGAAGTGGGCAGGGGAGGAAAGCCTTTCGTGGGTTCAAGAGCCCTATCCAAGTGCGGAGCCGGGTCTGGATCATCTCTGGAGGGGGATTCAGCTCCAGCACCTGCCCCAGAGCTCGAGCCAGGTCCTCCACGGATGCGTGCCGCAGCTCCCGAGACTGGGGCAGCTGCAGCTTCGGCTCTCGCGCAGCTCTGGGATCAGAGCCCGGTTTGGAGCTTGAGCAGCTCCAGCAGCAGCTAGGGAGCTCGCCAGCCAAGGGCCAGCACCTTCACCGTCACACCCTCGCCATCGTGCACGAGGTCAGGAGAGGGGCTGGGGGCGGGAGGGTCCCTGCTGGGCAGGTCACCCCGGGTACCTTGGTCACTCCACTCAGAGCTCCCCCTCCCCACCCCTCCCACAGGTCACAGCCCCAGGGATCCCCACCCCTGCTTCCCAAAAAAGGCTCAAGGTGGACAAGCAGACCTGGGATATTGGAAGGTGAGACTTGTACCTTCAACACTGTATACGTGTTGACCCAGAAACTCCACTTTATGGATTCTGTTGCAAATAGAGGTTGATGGACATGGTGTTCCCTTCGACACGGTGGGAGTGAGCTGCCCACGCTAGGTGATGGGTGCACCTGTGGCCTGGGATGGGTGCTGCTCACTGTTCTCCCAGACAGGGGTGCCCGTCACCCTTCTCTCCCGGGGACCTCCGTTTCCTGACGTTCTCGCCAGGGCTGCTGGTCCCCAGACCAGACACCTGCCAGTCTGAGGGTGACCAGTGCTGCCTCTATAGGGTTTCCTTTGCCAGAGTCCTTCCCCGGGAGCTCCTGCATCTCCGACTCTCCCCATGCCTCTCCCCCTCCCCTTGGACTTGCATGCATTTCATCTCTGTCCCTGTGGAACCCAGTGACTTGGAGCATGGTTTGGACCAGAGGCATGGGAAACCTTTCTGTGGCCTTGGGTTGTGAGCAATGCTTTGGCCCTTTGGGGTGTGTCTTCCAGCTTTCTGCATTTCCCTGGTTTCTCTGTGGGACACAGGAGGAACCAGCCCTTTCCTGTCTGGGGTCAGGCGGAGGTGTCCCAGCAGGAACAGGGGTCTCTGCCCCGAGATTGTGTCCATATTTACCAAAGGGGCCTCTATGGTTACATCTCATCTGTAATCCATCGGGGATTTCAACATCCAATAAGGGAAATTCTATGTCAAGTCAACCCAGAAAAGAAGGAGTCCCCTTTGAAATTAGGGGGGCAGACACAAAGGCCCATTCTGTGTGATTCCACGTACAGGAAACCTCCAGAACAGGAAAAGGAACAGAGAGAGGAAGCAGCTTAGGGGTTTCCAGGGAGGCCTTCTGGTTCGGGGACTCCGTTGGGGAAGCAGATATTCCACAGCCATGTTCTGTGGTGTGGTGGCCCAGCGTTGGGAATGGACTTGATGCTCAGGACTTGTTCAACTGAAAACAATTCATTTTATTTAAAATAAATAATAAACAGCATATAGGACATGGAAAGAGAATAGAACAGTTAATACGAACCAGAGAGAAAGAACATAGGGGGAGGGGAGGAAACAATCTGTCGGGGCATCGGGGTCGGGTGATGGAGCTAAGGGGAATGGTACAAGGAGCTCTCCCCGTGAGGATGTGGGCTCTGGATGTGGTTCTGGGAGCCCTGCAGGAGCAGGAGGAGGGGCAGGGCCAGATGCAAGAGCAGGGCCAGACACAAGAGCAGGGCCAGGGGCAGGATCTACAGTAAGAGCTGGGTCAGGGGCAAGTAGAGGAGCACAGGCAGGTGCAGGGGAAGGGGCAGCGGCCCTCGAAAGCAGGGGAAGGGGCATCGGCTCTGGCAGGGGCAGGGGCAGGAACAGGGACACCGGCAGGGGAAGGGGCATTGGCTCTGGCAGGGGCAGGAACAGGGACACAGGCAGGGGAAGGGGCATCAGGTCTGGCAGCGGCAGGGGCAGGAACAGGGACACTGGCAGGGGAAGGGCCATCGGCTCTGGCAGGGGCAGGGGCAGGAACAAGGACGCAGGCAGGGGAAGGGGCATCGGCTCTGGCTGGGGCAGGGGCAGGAACTGGGACGCAGGAAGGGGAAGGGGCATCGGATCTGGCAGGGGCAGGAACAGGAACACTGGCAGGGGAAGGGGCATCGGCTCTGGCAGGGGCAGGGGCAGGACCAAGGACGCAGGCAGGGGAAGGGGCATCAGCTCTGGCAGGGGCAGGGGCAGGAACAGGGACACCGGCACGGGAAGGGGCATTGGCTCTGGCAGGGGCAGGAACAGGGACACAGGCAGGGGAAGGGGCATGAGCTCTGGCAGGGGCAGGTGCAGGAACAGGGACACTGGCAGAGGAAGGGGCATCAGCTCTGGCAGGGGCAGGGGCAGGAACTGAGATGCAGGCAGGGGAAGGGGCATCGGATCTGGCAGGGGCAGGAACAGGGACACAGGCAGAGGTAGGGACAGGTGCAGGGGCAGGAGCCGAGTCAAGGGCAAGAACAGGAATACAGGCAGGGGCAGGAGAAGGGGCAGGATCCAGGGCAGGAGCTGGGTCCGGGGCAAGAACAGGAAGACAGGTAGGGGAAGGGGGAGGTGCAGGGGCAGGAGGTGGGTCAGGGACAGGAACAGGACCACAGGCAGGGGCAAGGGCAGAACCCGGGTCAGGGGCAAGAATAGGAGCACAGGCAGGGTCAAGGGAAGGGACAGGATCCAGGGCAGGAGCTGGGTCAGGGACAAGAACAGGAACACAGGTAGGGGAAGGGGCAGGTGCAGGGGCAGGAGCTGGGTCAGGGACAAGAACAGGAACACAGGTAGGGGAAGGGGCAGGTGCAGGGGCAGGAGGTGGGTCAGGAACAGGAAGAGGACCACAGGCAGGGGCAGGGGAGGAATCCGGGTCAGGGGCAAGAATAGGAGCACAGGCAGGGGCAAAGGAAGGGGCAGGATCCAGGGCAGGAGCTGGGTCAGGGTCAGGATCCGGATCAGGGGCAAGAAGAGGTGCACAGGTAAGGGAAGGGGCTGGTGCAGGGTCAGGAGCTGGGTCTGAGGCAAGAACAGGTGCACAGGCAGGTGCTGGGGAAGGGGCAGGTGCAGGGGCAGGAGGTGGGTCAGGAGAAGGGTCATTGGCTCTAGCAGGGGCAGGGGCAGGGGAAGGGGAAGGGGCAGGAGTTGGGGCAGGGGCCGGAACAGGAGCACAAGCCGGGGGAGGGGAGGGGGCAGGTGCAAGGGGAGGGACAGGGTCTGCCGCATTGGCACGGACAGGAAGCGGGGCAGTATCTGGGTCAGGGGCAAGAACCGGGGCACTGGCAGGGGTAGGGATGGGTCAGGATCCAGGGCAGGAGCTGGGTCGGGGGCAGGAGCAGGGCCACAGTTCGGGGCAGGCGCAGGGGCAGCGGCTCTGGCAGGCACAGGGGCAGGCACTGGGGCAGGCTCTCCGGAGGCAGGTTGTCCAGCAGGCCCTTCCTGGCCCCCGTCAGGCTCTCCGTGGGCGGGTGCTGGGTCACCTGCCGGCTCCTGGTCTCCTGCTGAAGTCGCAGCCACCACCCCTCCGTCCAGAGCTGCCGATGGAGTTGGAACCGGCTCTAGCTCCTCAGGTGGTGGAGCAGCTGTGAGAGGAGAAAAGCTCAGCCCGAGCCTGCTCTCCGTGGAGACAGAACCCAGCCCAGGGCCTCCCAGAGAAGCCGCAGCCAGGAAGGAGCCCTCCCCGGGGCGTCTCCCCGACCGCAGTCCACCCGCTGGGCGCTCTGAGCCCAGTCGTTGCTCCAGGCCCCACACCAGGCTCTGGGGGCTCCTCCCTGTGGGGCCAGCCCCCACCCTTCCGCACACACCCACGGGCACCCAGCCCCGGGCTTCTCAGCCTCAGGCTCGGGCTCCGTGGGTTCCGGCTCCTGGAGCACAATGCAGTCAATGACCACCAGGGACAGTGGTCTGGGTGGGGTCGGAGGCCTCTCCCCTCAATCCCCAGCACCTGCTCCAGGGGAGTCCTGTGGGTTCACGCTCCGGATCCCGGACATGGAGTGGGTGTCCGCTAGCCTCGTGCCGATCTCATCGGAGGTCTGCAAAGACAGGGACAGGTAGCCGGCCCGGAGGCCTCCCAGTCCTGCCCGGCCAACGTCCCTGTCCCCTGCCCAGTCGCCCTGCTGCTCCCAGATCAGACACACACCTGTGGGTGCACAGCCCTGCACGCGGGACAATGACCCATCCCTGCAGGGCAATCGAGAGAAACCCTGGGCAGAAGCTCACAGCCCCCCACACCCCGTCCCACCCAGGCAGCCTTGACCTTGAACATGACCTGCCCACGGGTTATCTGACCCCCCATCAGCCTGCTCTTGAATTGCGTTGGCCCACCCCACATGACCCCTCTTCACACACACACACACACACACACACACACACGGAGGGGAGGGGACCTGGGGCTGCACAGGGGGATTAGACCCTGTGGGGCTGGGTGGCCGGCTGTGGGCCTCCTGGTGTCACCTTTCGGGCCTTCCGGCCAAACGGCCAGAGGCGGTGGGGAGCCCTGATCGGACATCCCCAGCGGGGGCCAGCGTTTGCAGGGCGGGCTTTCCTCAGCCTGCAGCATCCAGAAGTAGGGAGGCAACAAGCCCACATGTTCATGGTTGGATGATCTCCAACGAAATGAGCTGTGCAGGGGGCTGTCTCTGGAATGTGGGTGCCTGGTTACCTGGGTTCCAAATTCTGTTGGACTCTGTTGTCAGGGAAGTGAGGTCACCACTGCCTGGGGTCCCCTTAACCAACTTCCTCCTCACACAAGACCCCCACCCCGGAAGGCCCCCTACCCCAGCTGCTCAATTCTCCCCCTCCCCCCATGCCCCATCCATACAGTGACTCCATCACAGCCCCCCCACAGCCTTCCCAAGGCCTGGGTGCAGCCGGTGTCCCCGCTGTGAGGACACAGAGCTGGCTTCAGACTGGGCTCCAGTGCCTGGATCAGGCCTTCAGTGCAACAGCTGCAGGATGAGGACCTAGTGAGGACCTTGCCCACGACACTAGCCCCATGACACTGTGAGGGTGTTCCCAGTCCCCAGTTAAGTCATGCAGTGCAACAAGTGATTATACATCAGGGTGGATGATGCAAAGTACAGTGCAGTGAGAACATGACAAAAACATTTAAATGACAGAATAGGATGTAGGTAAACATACTATATACTACGTAAGTGAAGGGAAAAGTAAACAACGGGGTCAGAAAGAGAAATGGGAGTTTCGAGAAGCAGGCTGGGGTAGTCAGGTGGTGGGGGGTGGCTCATGGAGGAAGTGACCAAGGAGACCCGTCACCAGTTACAACAGTGCAGCAGCAGGGTTTGAGCTCTGCTTGACCCACGACCCCCAGGGGCATTGGGGGCATTCTAGCTCCAGAGGATCTACAGGCTGCAAATCAGCCTGAGCCTAGCCTCCGTGGTATGTCTTCTTTGCTCCCGGCTGTGGCTCTTTCTCTGCCTCTTGAGGCTGTTGAATCTCCTTTTATTTTCCTCTGAAGTGCACTATTTTGTGTGGGTTCAGTACTGTTAGTTGACACAAATTCTTTGTGAAAATAAGTGGAGTATAAATCCTACTTGTTTCCTAATTAGATCTGAACATATTCAATAATAACAGCTTTTCCCCAGGCCCCTGGGTCTTCATCTGCTCACCAACGCTGAGATTTTTAAAAACATTATATTTTTAACAGTTTCAAAGAATTAGTTTGGTTTTTAAAAAATTCCAGAAAGTCACACTTTTAATACTCTATAGAATGATCTGTAAACATTGAATGAGCAAGGTTTTACAGGATGAGGGAAGAATTGGCTTTGTGGCCGGGTTTGCCCTAATGTTTACTCCCTGTTGCCCCCGTGTGGCCACTCTCCAGATAGCATGTGGCCGAATGTGTTCCAACCTGTCAAATTCAAGGGAGAATAAGATAGAAGAAGGTTTGTCCTTGGATCCCCTAGCTCCTAATAATCATGAAATAATTTATGAGCTATATTCTAAATCAGAGTATATGTTAACTTGATATTAGGGTTAGGTTCAGGGTCAAGTTGAATACAGTAATTATGTACAGCTTTTTGTAGGTCAGTCATACGTCCATAAACTGTTTTTAAGAAATAAAACGGGAGAGAATATAGTCACTCAAAGCACTGAGCACCTTTCCTGTCACAGTAAATATGTAACTAAACATAATTATTGCTTAACCTTAGCTGAGGACCGGGAGCTGGTCCTACAGGTACTTGGCAGGTAACATCTGTGGCCAGCTGCCCATCTCTTCCCCCGACACCCACACCCAGCTCAGCACATCCTCTGCTCTGCTCAAGGGCAGCCCAGAGAGACCAGGTCCAGGTGTGGCTCCCTCCTGTCAGGCATGGCTTCCTTCCGACAGGTAGAGAAGGTGGCCAGCTCACAGACACATGACATCTTCTTTTGGTTACTTGCTATCTGCGTCACCTTTTTGTCACCTGGTCATTAACATTTAGCTCCTGTGAGAACCTGAGTTTGCAGGTTTCTGTTCACATTTCAAAGTGTGCAGATATGCGTTGACTTTGTTCGCTGTCCCTGGGGAGGATATACAGGGTTAGGGTATGGGTTAGGGTACGGGTACAGGTTAGGGTACGGGTTAGGGTATGGGTTAGGGAATGGGTTATGGTTAGGGTACGGGTACGGGTATGGGTTAGGGTACGGGTCAGGGAACAGGTTAGGGTTAGGGTACGGGTTAGGGTTAGGGTACGGGTTAGGGTTAGGGTACGGGTTAGGGTATGGGTTAGGGTTAGGGTACTGGTTAGGGTCAGGGTTAGGGTACAGGTTAGGGTTAGGGTACGGGTACAGGTTAGGTACGGGTTAGGGTATGGCTTGGTTAGGGTACGGGTTAGGATTAGGGTACGGGTTAGGGTTAGGGTTAGGGTACGGGTTAGGGAACGGGTTAGGGTTAGGGTACGGGTATGGGTATGGGTTAGGGTACGGGTCAGGGAACGGGTTAGGGTTAGGGTACGGGTTAGGGTTAGGGTATGGGTTAGTGTTAGGGTACGGGTTAGGGTCAGGATTAGGGTACGGGTTAGGGTTAGGGTACGGGTATGGGTACGGGTTAGGGTATGGCTTGGTTAGGGTTCGGGTTAGGATTAGGGTATGGGTTAGGGTTAGGGTTAGGGTACGGGTTAGGTATGGGTTAGGGAATGGGTTAGGGTTAGGGTACGGGTACGGGTATGGGTTAGGGTACAGGTCAGGGAACGGGTTAGGGTTAGGGTACGGGTTAGGGTTAGGGTACGGGTTAGGGTATGGGTTAGGGTTAGGGTACTGGTTAGGGTCAGGGTTAGGGTACAGGTTAGGGTTAGGGTACGGGTACAGGTTAGGGTACGGGTTAGGGTACGGCTTGGTTAGCGTACGGGTTAGAATTAGGGTACGGGTTAGGGTTAGGGTTAGGGTACGGGTTAGGGAACGGGTTAGGGTTAGGGTACGGGTATGGGTATGGGTTAGGGTACGGGTCAGGGAACGGGTCAGGGTTAGGGTACGGGTTAGGGTTAGGGTACGGGTTAGGGTCAGGAATAGGGTACGAGTTAGGGTTAGGGTACGGGTATGGGTACGGGTTAGGGTACGGGTTAGGGTACGTCTTGGTTAGGGTACGGGTTAGGATTAGGGTACGGGTTAGGGTACGGGTTAGGGTACGGGTTAGGGTATGGGTTAGGGATAGGGTTAGGGTACAGGTACGGGTTAGGGTACGGGTTAGGGTACAGATTGGGGTTAGGGTTAGGGTTAGGGTATGGGTTAGGTTTAGTGTACGGGTACGGGTTAGGGTACGGGTTAGGGTTAGCGTTAGGGTACGGTTTAGGGTACAGGTTAGGGTACGGGTTAGGGTAGGGCGAGGGTTAGGTTTAGGGTACGGGTTAGGGTACGGGTTAGGGTTATGGTTAGGGGTTAGGGGTTAGTGGTTAGGGTTAGGGTTAGGTTTAGGGTACAGGTTATGGTAGAGTTTAGGGTAAGGTTAGGGTTAGGGTTAGGGTACGGGTTAGTGTACGGGTTAGGGTTAGGGGTTAGGGGTTGGTTAGGGGTTAGGGGTTAGGGTTAGGTTTAGGGTTAGTGTTAGGGTTAGGGTTAGGGTTAGGGTCTCCCTGTCCTCTGCTGTATAGAGACAATTCTCGTCCGGTAACCAGATTGATCATTTCAGAACATAACCTTTGAGCCTCTCTGCGAACCGCTCCCCACCTGTCTGTCCTCTCCAGCCTCACCTCTCCCACTGCAGCCCCCCTCTGTGGGCCACCAAGCTGTGTGGTTGTCCCACATGTTCCTTGGGCCTGACTCCAATCCTTTACATTCTCTGTGCCCTCTGCCAGGAGCACTCTTCTCTCCCCTTGCATCATGTCTGGCTTGTTCTCCCATTGGCTGGGCCTCTACTTGCCCCCTGGTGACCTGACTCATGTCTGCTGGGTGTATGTGCTCGTCCCATATTTAAATGTAGTATCCACCTTCCCTGTGTGAGCGATTTACTAACCTGCAAGGTATGGGGTAGGCACAGGGAAGTAGTCTTAGTGCCTGTGTAAAAAAGCCAGTCTCAGGGCGCCTGGGTGGCTCAGTCCTTAAGCGTCTGCCTTCGGCTCAGGTCGTGATCCCAGGGGCCTGGGATTAAGTCCCATGTCAGGCTCCCTGCTCTGCGGGGAGCCTGCTTCTCCCTCTCCCGCTCCCCCTCCTTGTGTTCCCTCTCTAGCTGTCTCTTTCTCTGTCAAATAAATAAAATCTTAAAAAAAATCAGTCTCAGAGGGGCTCACCACACTTGCTGACAATGGGGGAGCTGCTGTCCCCACAGTGAGGGGCAGGTAGTCCCCTCAAAGGGGGACCAGCCATGTGAGGCATTTGGACAAGACTTCCAATGTTTTGGGGCCAGGGAGACGTAGACCTAGAACCAGAAGCTCACACCCTTGGATTAAAGGCTGGGGCCTAAGCAAGCCCCCTTTTTCCAGGGGTCATCTTTCCCCTTCCCTGCCCATGGGCTGAACCTGATTCCTGATCTGGGGAGTTCGAGGATGACCCCTCCTAGGAATACCAGTGGTTTACTGATGGACCTTGTCAGCCAGAGGCCCAGTAGCCTTCGAGGGAGGACCCTATAGGGGGTGGAGACAGCTCTGTTGGGGACCAGCGACAGCCCACTCAAAGTAAAGTGGGGCAGCTGGCCGGCCCTGCTGATTCTACCCAGTCTGTAGGACATAGAAACACGGGCTGTGCCCAGAGGTGCTCAAATCATGGCAGGTGGGGACAGAACCTACAGGGGGGCAGCTAGGGGAGGGCACCTGCAGGGTTTGCCCAGGAGCTCAGCACGGGGGAGTGTTCCTGGCTCCAGCATGCTGACTGTGCGGCTGCATGGGTTTCCAGCCTCCCAAGCCTCAGGCTCCCCTTTGTAAGATGGGGCGCTGATGGCCCCCATCTCTGGGAGCAGAAGGTAGAGAGGCCCTGCCGGCAGATTCACTCAGGACAGGTCAGGAGGTGGCTGTTGCTTAAAGCAGCCCAGGGCCTGTCCCCATGAAGAAGGTGCACACGTCCATGACCCCCAGCTCTGGGGTCCTGCTGCCAGCCTCTGTCAGTGACCCTCTTCCTGCCCTGTCCCCTGCCCCTGTGGACACGGGGTCTTCCTGGAGCTGTTCCTGCAGAATCACTTCATGGTGGACACAGGGTCATCTACTATGTCTTCACCGACCAGCTGGTTGCTGTGTCCCGTGTGCCCCTCCAGGAGCACTGAAGGGTGGTGGTTCTTGAGGTCCGCGGTGCCCCACACTGGCAGGATGTGTCCATGCAGCACATGGCGATCATGAGCTGCTTCTATGAGGAGTGCTTCCTCTATGAGGTGGATGACATGGTGTGCGGGGATGTGGACATGAAGTTCTGTGACCACGTGGGCATGGAGATCCTGTCCCCCCGCTTTGGCACCCTGCACCCCGGTTTCTACTGGGTGGCCCATGAGGACTTAAGCTATGAGCGCTGGTCCCAGTCCCAGGCCCACATCCCCAAGGACAAGGGTGACTTCTACTACATGGGGGCCTTTTTTGGGGTGTTGTGGCGGAGGTTCACTGACTGACCTCAGCCTGTCACCAGGTGATGGTGGTCAACTGGGCCAATGGGATCGAGGCCATGTGGTACGATAAGAGCCACCTGAACAGGTACCTGCTGGACCACAAGCCCACCAAGGTGCTGTCCCTGGAGGACCTGCAGGACCCACAGCTATTGGGTGGGCCCTGGAGGACCTGTGTGCAGCTGCTGGGCTGGTCCCGGGTCATGAAGAAGCTGAGATTTGGGCCATGCCCAAGAATCACCAGGACACCTGGAACTCATGAGGGGCTGTCCCCATCTCCAGCAGAGGGTGCTGACTTCAGCGGAGCCATCAGAGAGGGTTCCTACTTCTGTCCCCTCGAGGGACACTGTGGAGTCCAGTACTGTCTGCACGGGCAAGTCCAGTGCCCCAGCCGCACCTGCTCACAGGAGGCCTGCCTGGGGATACAGCGTCCTCTCTTTGCGTTCACTACATTTTCTTCACTTCTGGGTCATTTGCAGCTGTGAACGGCTCCAGTTTTATATCAGATGTTTTTCTTTGTCAATGCTGAGCAACCATTTTTAAAAAGAACAATTGAAGGAAATGGTTTTCTCTCTAGTTGTAAACAGACACCGCCTGGTGGGGCTGGGAGCAGCCCTGTAGCAGCCGTGGAGCCAGAACAGGTCCTGGCTGGGTCTTCCCTCCCAGTCCTTGCACCTTGCCATGGCCATGGGGCTTCAGGGTCAGGGGTGCACCGAGCCACCTCTCAGAACCCCGGTGCCCTCACCGCCAGAGGCCTTGGCCGTGACCGCTAGCTCAGCCTCCAGGAGCATGGCGCCCTCTGGGTTATTTCCATTTCCTGCCGTGGATTTATTTTTTATTTATTAATTTTATTTAATTTTTTAAATTTAAATTCATTAGCCAACATATAGTACATCAGTAGATTTTGATGTAGTGTTCAGTGATTCATTAGTTGCCTATAACACCCAGTTTTCATCACAACATGTGCCCTCCTTAATACCCGTCACGCAGTTACCCCATCCCCCCACCCTCCTCCCTTCTGTAACCCTCAGTTTGTTTACCGGAGTCCAGAGTCTCTCATGGTTTGTCTCCCTCTCTGATTTCTTCCTGTTCATTTTTCCCTCCCTTCCCCTGTAGTCCTCTGTGCTATTCCTCACATTCCACATAGGAGTGAAACTATATGATAATTGTCTTTCTCTGATTTATTTATTTCACTTAGCATATCCCCTCCCGTTCCATCTATGTCAATGTAAATGGTAGGTATTCATCCTTTCTGACAGCTGAAGAATATCCCATTGTACGTATATACCACATCTTCTTTATCCATTCGTCTGTTGAAGGGCATCTCGGCTCCTTCCACAGTTTGGCTATTGTGAACATTGCTGCTATGAACATTGGGGGGCAGGTGCCCCTTCTTTTCACTACATCTGTATCTTTGGGGTAAATATCCAGTAGTGCAATTGCTGGGTGATAGGGTAGTTCTATTTGTAACGTCTTGAAGAACCTCCATACTGTTTTTCAGAGTGGCTGTACCAGCTTGCATTCCCACCAACAGTGTAAGAGGGTTCCCTTTTCTCCACATCCTCACCAACATTTGTTGTTTCCTGCCTTGTTGATTTTTGCCATTCTAAGTGGTGAAGGTGGTATATCAATGTGGTTTTAATTTCTTTTTCTCTGATGGCTAGTGATGTGGAGCATTTTTTCATGTGTCTGTTAGCCATTTGTATGTCTTTGGAGAAGTGTCTGTTCATGTGTTCTGCCCGTTTCTTGATTGGATTATTTGTTTTTTGGGTGTTGAGTTTGAGAAGTTCTTCATAGATCTTGGATGCCAGCCCTTTATCTGTAATGTCATTTGCAAATATCTTCTCCCATTCCATGGCTTGCCTCTTAGTTTTGTTGACTGTTTCCTTTGCTGTGCAGAAGCTTTTTATCTTGATGAAGTCCCAAAGGTTCATTTTTGCTTTTGTTACCCTTGCCTTTGGAGACGTGTCTAGCAAGAAGTTGCTGTGGCTGAGGTTGAAGAGGTTGCTGCCTGTGTTCTCTTCTAGGATTTTGATGGATTCCTGTGTCACATTGAGGTCTTTCATCCAATTTGAGTTTACCTTTGTATATGGTGTGAGAGAATGGTCCAGTTTCATTCTTCTGCATGTGGCTGTCTAATTTTCCCAACACCATTTATTGAAGAGACTGTCTTTTTTCCATTGGGTATTCTTTCCTGCTTTGTGGAAGATTAGTTGACCATAGAGTTGAGGGTCCATTTCTGGGGTCTCTATTCTGTTCCATTGATCTGTGTGTCTGTTTTGTCCAGTACCATACTGTCTTGATGATCACAGCTTTGTAATACAACTTGAGGTCACCTGCTTTTGTTTTATTTTTATTATTTTAGTGAATTTTAAATTAATGTATAATATATTATTTGTTTCAGGGGTACAGGTCTTTGATTCATCGGTCTTATACAATTCACAGTGCTCACCATAGCACATACCCTCCCCAATGTCCATCACCCAGTCACCCCACGCCTCCCAACCCCCTCCACTCCAGCAACCCCCAGTTTGTTTCCTGAGATTAAGAGTCTCTTATGGTATGTGCTCTGGTAAGCGCTGTGAATTGTGCAAGACTGTTGAATCTCAGATCTCTACCTCTGAAACAAATAATGCAATATATGTTAAGAAAAAAAAAGAAGAAGAAGAAGGTAGCAGGAAGGGAAGAATGAAGCAGGGGAAATCGGAGGGGTAGACGAACCATGAGAGATGATGGACTCTGAAAAACAGAGGATTCTAGAGGGGAGGGGGGTGGGAGGATGGGTTAGCCTGGTGGTGGGTATTGAGGAGGGCACATTCTTCATGGAGCACTGGGTGTTATGCACAAACAATGAATCATGGAACACTTCATCTAAATCTAATGATGTAATGTATGGGGATTAACATAAGAATAAAAAAAAAGAGTCTCTTATGGTTTGTCTCTCTCTCTGGTTTCGTCTTGTTTCATTTTTCCCTCCCTTCGCCTATGATCCTCTGTCTTGTTCCTCAAATTCCTCATATCACTGAGATCATAGGATAATTGTCTTTCTCTGAGTGACTTATTTTGTTTAACATAATACACTGTAGTTCCATCCACGTCATTGCAAATGGCAAGATTTCATTTTTTTGATAGGTGCATAATATTCTCTGTATATATATACACACACACCACATTTTCTTTATCCATTCATCTGTAGATGGACATTTAGACTCTTTCCATAGTTTGGCTATTGTGGACATTGCTGCTATAAACATTGGGGTGCACATGCTCCTTCAGATCCCTACATTTGTATCTTTGGGGTAAATACCCAGTAGTGCAATTGCTCGGTCATAAGGTAGCTCTTTTTTCAACTTTTTGAGGAACCTCCCTAGTGTTTTCCAGAGTGGCGTCTGCCTTCGTTTTAAATGGCTATTTATGCTGGTGTTTGTGAAATGTGGGCACTCACTCAGTCTGGATGCATGTGCCGTTGGGATTCCTCAGTGCCCACAGATGGTTTGTGCACTCTCTCTGGACCATCTGCCTGCACTGTGTCTTAGCAAGCATTTAGTGATGCCACTGTGAGCTCAGGCACCCAAGAAGGCGCAGAGCATGAGAGCAAGAACTAAGATACAGGATCCCTGCTCTTGGGCCTTCCTGGGACGTTCAATGGACCCGTCCTCCTGACTCACTACTCTCCTATTGTGTAATAGACATACAACTGATACCATTAAGCACGTTTCAGGGTACAATTCAGTGGCAATAAGTATATTCACTCTTCTGCACCTGCCGCCTCCATCCACTGCCACAACTTTGTCATCCTCCCAAACTGAACCTCTAACCAGGAGACACTAACACCCCATTTCCCCTCCCCAGCCCCGGCACCCAGCAGCTCCTTCCACCTCTATGAATCAGAGTGCTCTCTGTCCCTCACAAGTGGGGTCCTCCCGTATTGGTCCTTTAGGGACTGGCTTATTTCACATAGCCCAATGGCCTCAAGGTCTGTCCCTGTGAGCCTGGACCTGACCCACTTTCCCCCCAAAGGAGTGTCTCAGCCCTCTCCTGTCTAAGCCAAGCCTCCTCAGTCCCTTCTGCTCCCCTCACCTTCCTCCTCCGCCTGAAGATGATCCCAGCCAATCTGCAGCTTTGAAGACCTATTCAGTCCAGATGCCAGGCACATACCCCGGGGACCTCGGGCCTCACCTACCCCATCTGTCCACGTCAGGTCCCTGCCCACCCCCCACCAGCTGGCCACCTGCTCATCCCACAGGTGTCCCCATCTCAGGAGAGGGAAACACCAAGACCAGACTGCCTAGGCAATGGATAACAGTTGGGGCAGATAGAAACCGAACAGAATCACTGGAATAAAGGCTGAGGAATGAGGAGCTTTAGGGAAGAAGGGCCTGGAAGCTGTGACTGCCCATACCTGACCTTCAGATGCCCCTCAGTGACTCCTGTGCCTCTGGTGTCTTCCTGGAACCCTGACCTGGCTGTTTTCAGACAGCCCTTCCTGCAGTACCCTCAGTTTCTGGGAGGGGGATTTGCTGGAATCTGCAGTGTGTCCTACTGCCCCACCGGGATCATTTTTTTTCTTTTTTTAAAGATTTTATTTATTTGACAGAGAGAGACACAGCGAGAGAGGGAACACAAGCAGGGGGAGTGGGAGAAGGAGAAGCAGGCTTCCCGCAGAGCAGGGAGCCCGATGCGGGGCTCGATCCCAGGACCCTGGAATCACGACCTGAGCCGCAAGCAGACGCTTAATGGCTGAGCCACACAGGTGCCCCCCAGGATCACTTTCTGAAGGCACATTGTCTGGGACCCAAGACTGTGGGTCTGTGGCCTGGAGGGATTCTGAGCAGAGCTGGTGGGATGGGAGGGCTGCAAGGCACAGAGGTAGGTTTCCAGAAAGCCAGCTGGGGTCCCCGGCATCTTACTGTATTTGAATCAAAGCCCTGAGATCTTTAATATGCCAGCAACATTACAGCATGTGCCAGAAAAACAAATGTGCCTGTGCACCCAACACCACCTAAACTATTGGCCATTTCTTGTCACTTGAGCTGAGTACAAAGGATTGGGAGTCAGGACTTGGTGGGGGGGCCCTGGACCAGAGTTTGTATTTGGGGGACAAAGGCCATCCAGACAAGCTTGTGCTGAGCCTAAGGAGAGGGTCTGTGTGGAGACCCCAGCTGCAGGCACTGCTGTCCAATGATGCCCCCTCAGCCCGACCCAGTGCACCTGCTGCTGGGGGAGCACCTGCCCCCTCCTCTCTGCCTGAGGGCTCTCTCCTGCACCAGCTGCCTCCTCTCCTGCCAGCCACTGCCAGCCTGCAACCAGGGAGAGTGGCTACCCCGAGTTCCTCCAGCTGCTGGGGGAGCACCTGCCCCCTCCTCTCTGCCTGAGGGCTCTCTCCTGCACCAGGTGCCTCCTCTCCTGCCAGCCACTGCCAGCCTGCAGCCTGCGAGGGTGGATACCCCGAGTTCCTCCAGCTGCTGGGGGAGCACCTGCCCCCTCCTCTCTGCCTGATGGCTCTCTCTCACACCAGGTGCCTCCTCTCCTGCCAGCCACTGCCAGCCTGCAGCCTGCGAGGGTGGATACCCCGAGTTCCTCCAGCTGCTGGGGGAGCGCCTGCCCCCTCCTCTCTGCCTGAGGGCTCTCTCCTGCACCAGGTGCCTCCTCTCCTGCCAGTCACTGCCAGCCTACAGTCTGGGAGGGTGGCTACCCCGAGTTCCTCCAGCTGCTGGGGGAGTACCTGCCCCCTCCTCTCTGCCTGAGGGCTCTCTCCTGCACTAGGTGCCTCCTCTCCTGCCAGTCACTGCCAGCCTGCAGCCTGGGAAGGTGGCAACCCCGAGTTCCTCCAGCTGTTGGGGGAGTGCCTGCCCCCTCCTCTCTGCCTGAGGGCTCTCTCCTGCACCAGGTGCCTCCTCTCCTGCCAGCCACTGCCAGCCTGCAGCTTGGGAGGGTGGATACCCCGAGTTCCTCCAGCTGCTGGGGGAGCACCTGTCCCCTCCTCTCTGCCTGAGGGCTCTCTCCTGCACCAGGTGCCTCCTCTCCTGCCAGCCACTGCCAGCCTGCAGCCTGCGAGGGTGGATACCCCGAGTTCCTCCAGCTGCTGGGGGAGCGCCTGCCCCCTCCTCTCTGCCTGAGGGCTCTCTCCTGCACCAGGTGCCTCCTCTCCTGCCAGTCACTGCCAGCCTACAGTCTGGGAGGGTGGCTACCCCGAGTTCCTCCAGCTGCTGGGGGAGTACCTGCCCCCTCCTCTCTGCCTGAGGGCTCTCTCCTGCACTAGGTGCCTCCTCTCCTGCCACTCACTGCCAGCCTGCAGCCTGGGAAGGTGGCAACCCCGAGTTCCTCCAGCTGTTGGGGGAGTGCCTGCCCCCTCCTCTCTGCCTGAGGGCTCTCTCCTGCACCAGGTGCCTCCTCTCCTGGCAGCCACTGGCAGCTTACAGGCTGGGAGGGTGGATACCTGGACGACCTCCAGCCCTGGGGACAGAGCCAGTGAGGGTGGGATGTGGTCTCCCAGTAGGCCTGAGCGCCAGGTCCCCACGGTGTTCACTCTCTTCCTGCAGGCTCACTGTGCCATGTCCTCCCTCAGGCTTCCTAGGCTCAAGTCCTCCTCTGCTCGCTGACCATCCTTGGCCCAGGCTCCACACGTTGGGACTGGGAGCAGGTCATCTGGACCTTCTGGACTCTCGCTTCCGTGCCCGTGACACGGACACAGGTTGGCCTCACAGAATGCTTGGAGGAGACCCAGTGCAGGAAGATGCAGGCAGCTGCAGGGGAGATGCCAAGTGACCCCAGAGGGAGCGCACAGGCTTTCACAATGCACCGGGCTCACAGGACCCCCATGGGATGCGGGCGCCAGGCCACGGGGCACAGGAACTCCTGGTTGGGGTGGCCCTGGCGGGGAGGCCAGAGAAGGGTCCCAGAAGGGACAGGAGACAAGGGAGATGACAAAACAGAGCTTCCCAAGGAGGTCAATGGAAGGATCAGAGGATCGCAGAGACCCTTGGGACAACTTGGAAGCCCTGGAGATGTTGGCTGAAATGCTGTCATTGGGTCAGAAAAGTTAGTCACAACCCCTCAGTCGACACTGGGTAATTTACTTTGTTTGTTCTAAGAATCAGTGCGTACCTGCCATTAGAACTCACACTGCAGGAAGTCTAGGATATACTCACTCTTCATCACTTTTCAGGACTCGATTTTTCTAGAGGAAGTGCTAAGCATTGGCCTCTGTTTTCAGGAGCAGATTCTTGGTGCTCATCACCACTCCTAGCCGTGAGGACTGACACCTGTCACCTCCCACAGTGGACGTGACCATGTGGGTGGGGGGTGCTCACTGATGAAGCCCCAGTGCTCAGTACACAGCAGGGACCCCCGGTCCTCTGCTGAATGAGGGAGGAAGGGGGGAAGGAGGGAGGGAGTGAGAAGGAGGGAGTATGGGAGAAAGGGAGGGAGAGAGAAGGAGGGAGGGAGGGAAACCACAGAAGTTGGGTCCATCCATCAGGAGCCCTTATTTGGGGTGAGGTCCGAGGGCACCACAGCCCGGGCCCTGGATGGTGGCTCAGGTCCTCCCAGTGCTGACCTTCCTTCTCCTTGGCCCTCTGTCATCCTGGATCCTCTCCACCTCCTCCTCCTCCAATTCTGAATGTTCCCAGGAACAGGGTGGCAGGAGGGGTCTCAGGAGGGGCTTCCCGGATCCTGTGCCCCGAATGACAATGTGACAGTGGCAACAGGACATTCTATCATGAGGACTGGGACTGTGGATCCCATCCATCTCCTCGGGCATTAGCGTGTTCCATTCCCTGCTCTCTCCACCACTGCTGTGATAAACACTCCGGAAAACACATCTGTGAAAAGCTGAGTGAGAGTTTCTAGGGGTTGGTCAGAGTCCAAGCATTCCAGGTGCTCCTGTGGCCTGGGATGGGTGCTGCTCACTGTTCTCCCAGACAGGGGTGCCTGTCACCCTTCTCTCCAGGGTACCTGCAGGGGATCTCCGCTTCCTCACGTTCTCCCCAGACCAGACACCTGCCAGTCTGAGGGTGACCAGTGCTGCCTCCATAGGGTTTCCTTTGCCAGAGTCCTTCCCCGGGAGCTCCCTCATCTCTGACTCTGCACGTGCCTGTCCTCCCCCCTTGGACTTGCGTGCGTTTGGTGTCTGTCCTTGTGGAACCCAGTGACTTGGTGTGTTGTTTGGACAAGAGGCATCGGAAACCTTTCTCTGGCCTTGGGTTGTGAGCAATGCTTTTGCCCTTTGTGGTGTGTCTTCCAGCTTCTGCATTTCCCTGGTTTCTGTGCCACAGGAGGAGCCAGCCCTGTCCTGTCTGGGGTCAGGCTGTGGTGTCCCAGGAGGAACAGGGGTCTCGGCCCCGAGATTGTGCCCATAATTCCTAAAGCGGCCTCTCTGATTACATCTGATCTGTAATCCATCAGGCATTTTAATATCGAATAAGGGAAATTTTATGACAGATAAACACAGACGAAAACAAGTCCCCTTTGAAAATAGGTGGGCAGACACAAAGGCACCTATTGCGTGATTCCACTTACAGAAACATCCAGACAGGGAAAGGAACAGGGAGAGAAAGCAGCTTAGGGGTTTCCAGGGTCTGGGCTGGGGGAGAAATGGGCAGGGGGGCTTCTGGTTCGGGGACTCCTTTGGGACACGAGATATTCCGCAGCAATGTTCTGGGGTGTGGTGGCACAGCGTTGGGAAGGTACTTATGCTCATCACATGTTCAGTTGAAAACAAGTAATTTTATTTAAAACAAATAATAAACAGTATACAGAACATGAAAATGAACAATGTGAACCAGAACAATATGAACCAGAGAGAAAGAATATAGGGGGAGGGGATGAAACAATCTGGCGGGGCATCGGGATTCGGCAATGGAACTAAGGGCAATTGTACAAGGAGCTCTCCCCGCAGGGCTGTGGGCTCTGGATGTGGCTCTGGGAGCCCTGCAGGAGCAGGAGTAGGGGCAGGGATTAGGATAGGGGTAGGGCCAGGGGCAGGGCCAGTTGTAAGAGCAGGGCGAGGGGCAGGGGCAAGGGGAGGGACAGGATCAGCAGTCATGGCAGGTGCAGGATCCAGGGCAGGACCTGGGTAAGGAGCAGGAACAGGAGCTCCGGCAGGCGCAGGGGAAGGGGCAGCAGGTCTGGCAGGGGAAGGGGCAGGAGTAGGGGCAGGGACAAAAACAGGAGCCCAGGAAGGGGCAGGGGAAGGTGCAGCGGGTCTGGCAGGGAAAGGGGCAGAAGCAGGAGCAGGAACAGGAGCTCAGGCAGGGAAAGGGGAAGGGGCAGCAGGTCTGGCAGGGGTAGGGTTATGAGCAGGAGCAGGGTCAGGGACAAGAACAGGAGCCCAGGAAGGGTCAAGGGAAGAGGCAGCGGAGTCTGGCAGGGGCAGGGAGAGGAGAAGGAGAAGGAGCAGGAACCGGACCTCTGGCAGGGGAAGGGGCAGTGGCTCTGGCAGGGGCAGGGGAAGGGGTAGGAGGAGGATCAGGAGCTGGGTTGCAGCAGTGGCAGGTGCAGGATCCAGGGCAGGAGCTGGGTCAGGGGCAGGAAGAGTAGCAGGAGCTGGGTCAGGGGCAGGTGCCAGTTCTTCCTGGTCCACGTCAGGCTGTCCGTGGGTGGGTGCCGGGTCACCTGCCGGCTCCTGGTCTCCTCCTGAAGTCGCTGCAGGCACCACCCCTCCCTCCAGAGCTGCTGATGGAGTTGGAACCGGCTCTAGCTCCTCAGGTGGTGGAGCAGCTGTGAGAGGAGAAAAGCTCACCCCGAGCCTGCTCTCCGTGGGCCTTTGCAGAGACAGAACTCAGCCCAGGGCCTCCCAGAGAAGCCGCATCCAGGAAGGAGCCCTCCCTGGGGTGTCTCCCCGACTGCAGTCCACCCGCTGGATGCTCTGCACCCAGTCTTTGCTCCAGGCCCCACACCAGCTTCTGGGGGCTCGTCCCTGTGGGGCCAGGACCGACCCATCCCCACACACCACAAACACCCAGCCCCAGCCTTCTCACCCTCGGGGTCGGTCTCCGTGGGCTCCGGCTCCTGGACCACTGTCCGGTGACCAACCACCTGGGACAGTGGTCTGGGGGGTGCTGGAGGTCTTGCCCGGCAATCCCCAGCACTTGTTTTTGGGGATGCCTGTGGTGTCAACCGCTCCGTCAGGGAGGAGGGCCTGTCCGCCAGCTGCCTCGGGAGGTCATCCGTGGCCTTCTGCAAAGACAGGGACGGGTAGCCGGCTGGAGGCATCACAGCCCTGCCCGGCCATCCTCACTGTCCTCCTGCCCAGTCCCCCTGCTGCTCCCAGATCAGACACAGACCTGTGAATGCACAGCCCTGCGCCCGGGATGCAGTGACCCATCCCTGCAGGGCTATCGGGATAAACCCTGGGTAGAAGGGGCAGCGCCCGCACACCCCATCCCACACGGCCAGCCTTGACCTTGAACATGACCTGCCCACTGGGAATCTGACCCCTCATCAGCCTGCTCCTGCTCAGGGTGGCCCCACCCCACATGAACCCTCTTTACACACACACACGCACTCACACCCACAGACACACACGCACGCACACTCACACACAGACACGCACAGACACACACACACACGGAGGGGGGCCTGGGGCTGCACAGGTCAGATCAGAGCGTGTGGGGCTGGGTGGCCGGCTCTGGGCCTCCTGGTGTCACCTTTCGGGCCTTCCGGCCAAAGGGCCAGAGGTGGTGGGGAGCCCTGATCGGACATCCCCAGCGGGGGCCAGCGTTTGCAGGGCAGGCTTTCTTCAGCCTGCAGCATCCAGACTTAGGGAGGCAGCAAGCCCACATGTTCATGGTTGGATGATATCCAACGAAATGAGCTGGGCAGGGGGCTGTCTCTGGAATGTGGGTGCCTGGTTACCTGGGTTCCAAATTCTGTTGGACTCTGTTGTCAGGGAAGTGAGGTCACCACTGCCTTGGGTCCCCTTACCCAACTTCCTGCTCACACAAAACCCCCACCCCCGAGGGCCCCCTCCCCCAGCTGCTCAATGCTCCCCCTCCGCCCATGCCCCATCCATACAGTGACTCCCTCACAGCCCACCCACAGCCTTCCCAAGGCCTGGGTGCAGCCAGTGTCCCCGCTGTGGGGACACAGAGCTGGCTTCAGACTGGGCTCCTGTGCATGTCCAGGGCTGTGACCCTGGACAGACCCCGTGCCTCCCAGGGCCTCCCCAGGCTCCCCATCTGCACAGTGGGGTGTTCTGGCTTCTACTCCTAGGGACGCCATCAGGGGTAGGACCTCTACATACATTCCGGACCTGCTATCACAGGAGGCTGGGGCACACTTGGCAATGCAAGGAGGAGCCCGGGGCTGGGCGGGACATGGAGCACAGCTCAGAGGGGCCTGGGTCTGCTCTGGGGTCTGGGCAAAGCCACCCCCTTCTTGCCTGTTCCCAGCCCCTGTGGGAAGGTTGCAATGAATGGATTCCGACCTTGTCCCCTGGTGACGCACACTTCCAGGGGCTCCCATTAGGTTTAGGCTCAGGCCCCGGGGCCTCGTCTGCGCCCATGTGCTGGGCAGTCCCCACAGTGGTTCCCGGGCATTCCCGCATCCTGCTCACACATCCCTGTGGAATCCCCTCCCCTCCGGGGTGGATGGCCTGTGTGACCGCGCTCTCAGGAAGAGAATGGGGCCAAATGCTGGGATGTCATTTCCAAGCTGATGGAGGAAATTCTGTGACTTCTTCTGCTTCCCTCTGTCGTGTATTCATTCTCTGTCTCCTTCTCTGTTTCTGTCTCTGTCTCTGTGTCTCTCACAGGAGCAGGATCTGTGGATTCCAGGGGTGATGTGAGAAACCTCAGAATCCTCCCTTGTCCGTGTTTCCCTCTTCTGTCCCGGTGCTCCATTCCTTCCTAAGGCCTTGTCACCCGGACCAGAGCACTGAATCTGGACCCTCTTCCAAATGGAGACCCGGAGGCTGCAACAAGGAGGGTCTTGGCCTTGGTCCCCAGACTAGTGGTCAGTGCTCTGCCACGTTCTGCGTACCCAGGTCCTCAGCCCCCCAAGCCCCCAGTCTGTCCCCTGCTCCGAAGGACCTCGAGGGAGTACAAAGCATTTTCCCAGGACTGGGAGCACAGGGGGTCGGGGATGCAGATCCAAGGCCAACAGGCTCTCCCACAAGCCTGTGGGACCCTAGGACACTGCATCTCTACAGCCCAAGTGACAGAAGAGTAATCTGAGGCCTTTGTGCTTGAGCCCCTCTGGACTTGGGGGTGGGTATCTCTTCCTGCTTCCAAGTGCCCAGGCTGGTGATGGACACCGGAACCAAGAACCTGTCCTCTCCCAGTGCCCTGGCAACCCCCCTGGGCCCCTTGGGGACCCCTGACCCTCAGCCTGGCCTGTCTCCTCTCCCCATGTTATGGGTCAGGGTCCTTGCCAGGAGTCCTGATGCCCTGCCCCATAGCCCAGCTGTCTGCAACCTGTTTCTTCTTCCCCCCCTGTCACCCACCTCGCTCCCAGGGTTTCCTCCCCTTCTGACCCCCAGCTTGGCAGTCAGAGTGGTGGGTGTGTGTGGGGGCGTGGGTGTGCAGGTGCACGTGCCTCTACGTGCCTGGGGATGCCAAGGTCATGTCCCCACATGGGACGGGGAGGGTAACTCTTCCCGAGGATCTGAGGGGCTCTCACCCCCAAGCAAACCTCATTGGAGGGTTGGGACTGGCCTAGGACTGGAGAGCAGCTCCTTGGACTCTGCACCCCTCAGTTGTCCTGGGCCAGTCCCTGCCTCTCTTGACCCAGGTTCGCAACTGTCCCTGAGGGTCGGACATGGAAAGGCTTGAACGTGGCTGCTCCTCCAGGGGGAGGTGGGGGACAGGTGCACCAGGCACGCAGGCCTCCCCACCGAGAGGGCCAGCCAGGTGTGTCATGGCCAGGTGTGCACAGACGACCTGCCCACAGCTCCTGGACCATGACCCAGCCCTGCGGCAGATGTGCACGAGACCCATGGCTCCGCACCTGACCGGTTCCCCGCGTTCCCTCACCACCTCGGAGACAAGGGCTCTTCTTCGTCCTAGGGCCCGTCATCCTTCGGACAATGAGAGCAGAGGGATCCGTATGTAGAGGAGGCCGGCAGGGCTTCCCACGGAACGTCGTGTGCCCATCTCTGCTTTGTCGTCTAGGCTGAGCGGCGGACCCCACCCAGAAAGAGGCCCACGGGGCAGGGACATTTGTCTGCCCTGTTCCCTGAATTATGGAAAGTGTCTAGAAGGGGCTTCCTGTCCATGTGTGGAGTCGATGAAGCCCAGCCAGCACCTTTCAGATGTCTGAGTGGCTCTGGGGCCCCTCTGCCAGCCCCCAGGGATCCCTGCTCTGGCTCCACCCAGGATTGGAGCCCCAGATGGAATCTGAAACCTCCTCACAGCCAGGAATGCGGCTTTGCCCGGGACACAGGACACCGAGGCTTGGGGCAGAGAGCTCCTTCACGGTGGAGAGGAACCGCCTCAGCCCCAGGCCACCCTCCCCGTGGGCCGGCCACAGGGTCGGGGAGCGGTCCCAACAGGCCCGACGGCAACCCCGTGTGTGGGGCCTGGCCTCGTGGCACGCAGGGTCCCCAGGAGACACCTGCGGTTCAGAGAGGGGACGTGCCAGGCCCGAGACACACAGCCCTCAGGTGAGGGGGAGCCTCCGGGTGGGGCAGGGGGCCCTGCTCACCTTGGTGAGCAGCAGGTGTGGGAAGGGCTGGGGAGGCATTCCTCTGGGAGGTGCTCCGGGAGAGGGGCCACAGGAGAGGGCCTGCCCCGGCTCCACCAGCTTCCTCAGGCTGTCAGCACGGACCGCCCACAGCCTCTGGCTCGCCCCCAGCGGCAGGGCCCACTCAGGTTCACGGTGGGGCTGATCTGTGGTAAAGGAGGGACAATTCACAGCACAGAAACTGCAAAACTATTCCTGTCCGTGTCCCGAAGTGCAACAGAATATCCAAATTGGTTCGGAGCTCCAAGCAGGCAAGTGGGCCAATGGATGGAACCCATGGACAGATGGATGGACAGACAGGTGAAGGCCAATGGGTGGAGAGAGAGGGACAAACAAAGTGAGAGATGATGACAGAAGAACAGACAGGCACTACTGAATGGATGGACGCAGAGACATAAAGGATGGGAATAGCAGAGAGATGAATGGACAGAGGCTAAAGAACAGACAGGAGACTACAGATGAAGGACAGAGGGACAGCGTCAAAAGGAGCCAGGAAGAGACAAGCCAGGCTGCCTGCAGCCCTCCTTGGCCCGAAGCCGAGGTGCCGCATCAGCAGGTGGGGGCAGATAGCCTGTAAGTCCCCTGGCACGCTACACCCCTGCCCTGAAACCGCAGTCTCCTCTCTGGTAAAATCCAGAAAATCATCCCAGACACCCCTAGTGCCTGTGCAGGACTGAAGGAGCCCACATGCACTTGGACTTGGCCCCTTACCTGGGGCACCCTCTGTCTGGACACCTGGGACCTTCTCTCACTTTACAAGGCCGGGGGTGGGTGAGGAAAGGGCTACCGGAGGCAGGAGGAGTCATTCCAGGAGTGGAGGAACCTCCCTTGGGTTCGCTATAAGCTTCACTGACAAATTCATCCTGTAGCTTCCCAAGCAAAAGGCTCATAAAATGTCATCAATGTTCATAACGGTTCATAAAAATGATCAGTTGAGCAGGCAACTTCAAAATGAGGTAGAAATAAGTTTAAAGATGTTTTCACTGTAATTCGGCTCTAGGACCCAGATATTTTCAGAGACGTAAATAATAATACATATGGCACAGAACCAGGCTGGGAGTGGGGAGGACAGGCTCCCACCTTGGGGGCTGGCCCCTCAGCTTTGGCTGAGGAAGCTGGGCCTGTGCTGGGTGCCTACTGTCTCCTAGGCTGGGCCCTTCCTGTACCCTCCCTGGAAGCCCTGTGGTAGGACTTGACCCCACTGACCAGAAGCCACAGCCTGGGCTCCATCCACAGACTGACCATCCTTTGCTCATCTGGAATCTAGAACTTGGGTCTCCCCAGTGCCCTCCCAACTTCCTCATCAGGTCCCCTCATTTTTATCTCCTTGCTATGTCTTGGGTTCGCCGCCCCCTGCCTTCCATCATGCTTCCACAGCCTGAACCACTGCAGACTGGAGCAAACCTCCAACCTCCTGGGCAGGGCCTCCAGAAGGACCCCATCAAAACACACACTCTATCACCCCTCTGCCCAAGAACTTCGGGTGGCTCCTCACTGCCTGGAGCACCGTGTACTACAGGCTCAGCATCCAAAGTCCTTTAGCATTCAGTTGGACCAGACCTGCCAGCCCCCCGCAGCCCCACATCCCCTTCCCTTGTTCTTCCACATCTTTGCAGACATCCTCTTTCCCTAGTGAATGTCTCTACATCCTATGAGACCCCAGGCACACATCACCATCCTCATCTCTGGGTGGGTCTTTGGGAGGGTGGAGGGGGAGGTCGTGGCCTCATCTTTGGGCAGACTGACTCAAATGGTCAGTCCCATGTGGGAGGGTTAGGCTGCCCAGAACCCACCTGTGCTATTGTTAGGGCCTGGGCACAAACCGACCGACAGACCACAGACTAGGGAGGGGACGAAGGGAGGGAGGCTGGAAAGATTTAGAAGCAGACCCACGGGAAATGGAGCAACAAGGCTCCATCCTGCCCACGCACGATGTGTGGGGATAAGCCCAGACCCTACCTGCAGGACGTCTCTCGGAAGGAGATGTTCACGTCCCAGTGGGTGTGGACTCTGCAAGGAAAGAAGCGGAGGGTCAAAGTGGCCTCCAGGATCTGGTACCTGAACAGCAGGGTGTGTGTATGGCATAGCCCTCATCTTCCCCAGAGCGCTGGCCCCAAGGGAACTGGGTTGGCTCGGATTTGTCTCCAGTGCTATCTGGTACCAGCTCAACCAGCCAGTGGCTGCCACCAGGATAGGGCCGTGGGGCAGGAGCCGACTCCTGGTCTCACCAGACAAAGGAATTGGGAAGGACAGAAATGAGGCTGCCACACCTGTCCTTCTTGTTGCAGCGAACCCAGGAGAGCTGCCACATTGTGCTGAGGGCGGGGGTGGGGAGGGGAGCTGCAGCCTCTTCTGCGATCAGCCATGCAACTGAACCAAATTCCTAGTTGCTAGAGCTGCTCCAGCCAGGCTGGAACAGGTCAGGGAGCAAGCCCCATGGCCGCTGCCGGCACCGATGGTCCAGAGTCAGCCCAGGTGGGTGCAGCTTCCTGGGTCCCAGCTGCTACCAGTCTGCCTCCTGAAAGCAACCACCGCACTTGTAGGTAGGAGGGATGCCAAAACGAGAGGTCAAGTAAGGAAACAGCTCTGCCCTCTGCCTGTCCCCTCACTCATAGCCGTGTTCCCAGAAAGACCCTCAGGCTGAGGGATGGTGGTTGGAAGCCTGTGTGGGTGTGTCACCTTAGCAAGCGTGGGTAGGAGGGCTGGGAAGTGGGGGTGTTGGGGGTTTGGGAGGGTTATTTTAGGGCAGGAGATGTTGGAACACGTTGAAAGACTAGGTGGGAAGAGAAAAGGCCTAGAAACTCTGGGGGTGAGTAACATGTGCTGGATGGACAGACAAATGAATGGACCGACGACAGATAGATGGAGGCATGAAGAGGTGAGTGGACAGTGGGAGGTGTCTCTGCCAGGAGAGGAGATGGTGGGAAGTCAGGAAGAGTGGCCCCGAGCCGGGAAGGGACAGTGGGTAGCCAGGAAAGCTGCCTCCTGCCAAGGAGAATGAGCCTGAGAGTTTCAGGGACAGCTCCAGGAAGGGGGCTGCTCAGCTCCTTTCTCTCCGCCTGGCCGTGTTGGTATCAGGCCCTCCCTTGCTGGGTCTCCCTGACTGCCCTCCTCCGAGAGCCCCTGGCCCTTCCTAGAGCCTCCTTCCTTCCCCACATGGAACCTCGTCGACCCCCTCCCTCCAAGTGGGGGCAGTGTAGTTTCTCACTATGGTCTTGTGGCGTCAGGGGTTCAGGCTGTTCCAGCTTCGGCAGATACCAAGACATGACAAGCTCAACCTGGGCCCTGTCCCCAGGGCAAAGGGTCCTCGCCCTGGCCTGGCCTTCAGCTACCTGGAGACACCAGTCTTGATGTCCCGACCAGAGCCCGGGTGCCTCCCCCGAGCCTGGCCCCCAGTAAAAGTACCTTCTCCTCATGAGAGGGACATGTGGGGTGTCCCCCTGTTTCAAGCCTGGTTGCCGCCCACAGGCTGGGCCACTCCCATCGCTGTCACCATCACGGGACGAGAAGCTGGGGGTCAGCTCCTTCTTTAGGACCCGTGCAGTGGGCAGGGCAACTGTCCTCTTGTCTGCCAGCCGCCCCCGGTTCTGGGCAGGGAGGGAAGAGAGGAAGGTTAGGCTGAGCCAGGACCCTCAGGGTCCTGGGAGCTGTGCACTCCAGGCCCAAGCCTCAGGCAGGGTGCAGGTGACGGAAGCCCTCAGAGCAGCTGCTACGATCAAATAGGCACCATCCCTGGCCCCGCTACAGGGCTTCTAGCCCACAGGACAGGCCCGAGGGTCCACATGGGTCCCAGTGGCTGGAGCTGAAGACAAGAGCAGAAAGATGAGGCCCGGGTCTGCTACCGGGGAGCGGGGTGCAGTGAAGGGCTGTAGGCCCTGGCCAGGCTCCTCGTGACACTGCCTCGTCCAGACTCTGCACTCTAGCCGGAGTGTGGGGGTGCCCACCTGGAGGCAGACCCCAGCTTTCTCGGCCCCAGGGAGCCCCAGGGACCACGTGTGCACAACACAGCATGTCTGCATTCTGCCACGTGTTCAACGTGCAGGTACCTCTGTGTGCTTGTGTCTGCTGGACCGTCCCACAAGCTCCTGCATGAACCCCCAGCCACTGCCAAGTCCTGTCTTCTATTCTGCTAGTGCCACGCAGGGTCCAGTTCAGGGTTGTTTGGAGCCTGAGTCTGGGGCCTGATCCTGCTGACCCCTTGCAAACTGCAGGCCCGGGGTTCACAGGTCACTTGATGGGGAGCCCTTACCAACCTAGACCCTGTGTCCCATGGGCCCCTAGTGAGCCTACCCTCTGGGTCAGAAACAGAGATTCCATTTCTTCCACAGCACCTCCTTCTCCCCTCCCTACACCCATGTTGTGAGGATGTGGAGCTCATGTGTGTGCTGTGTGCTGGGAGATCAGAGCAGGAAGGCATGTCCTGTGCACAGACATGGAGGGTACTCCACACCGAGCTTGTCCGTGCTCAGAGCACACTATACAAGGTCACTATACACCAAGGCTCCCTACAGTGTCCTTAGGTCCTGCTGCCCCAGTGGAAGAAGAAAAGTTACTGATTATTTTCGGGTGGGCAGGAACCCTTTTCTCATTTAATAAGGGGTTGCTGTTTCAGGGGGGTGGCAGGGACCTTGGGATTATCTAATTCTCTCTCATCTCTTCAGTCACCTGGGGACCCTCGGACATCCTCTTTCCTGTTGCAAGGACAATGCCATCATACCCACGAGCTTGAGGAGGAAAGTGTAGAGGAGGGTCTCGCCTCACCCTGGACCCGTGTCATCCTGGACCTGAAGGACTGCTAAGCAGCCACCATCGTCCTGCCCTCCAGAATAAGGGACCTTCCCTTCAGACCCAGCCCACCCCAGCTCCAGATTTGGTCAGTGGCCCCAACAGGGTCAGGGGGCCCTAGTCTTCTCCCCTTGCTTGGTCTGGGGACCACAACTGCCCCCCTCTCCAGGCCCCCCACCGCGAGCCACAGTCTCCCCCATACTTGCCCTTATGAATCCACTTGGGACACCCTCCGTATTCCTCTCTGCAACATACTCAGTGAGAGACCCTGGACAGCACTGGGGCCGGGTGGGAGTCTGAGGGTAGGCCTGAGAGATGAAATGGCCTGCTTTGTGGCCCCTTCTGAGATCCCGGCCTTGGCCCTGTGCTCTAACAGCAAGAGCAGAGAGTGGTTGAGCCGCAGGTGCGAGGGCCTGTCTGGTCCAGCTATTGGGCGCCAAGGGCAGTGTTTTCAACAACCGCTGGCCTGTCTGAAGTGTGCACTGCTGGGAAGTCCCACTCCGGTCTGCCCTTCTCTAGCCTGTGGCCCAAGCACCAGGACCTCCTCTCCTGTCTTTCTGCTTTAATTGAACTATTCTCTTAAGAAGAAAAGGAAATGCATTTCCCTCTGCTTCTCATCTGTAGGGCGAGGAGGAGGGGAAAATGAGGGCAGTAATACCGCCACTTGGGATGAGGCCAGACCAGCTATGCTGGCCTGCGGTGGCTCTTGGAGGTGCTCCTGTGGGAGGGGAGCTGAGGAAGAGGGACCAGGATGGGCAGCCCTGACCCCGACCAAGGACAGGGAGCATACTTTCCTCCTACGCACACCCAAGACCTCAGCCACTCACCCCTGCTCAGCAGCGCACAGATTTGAAAACTCTGTGACAAACCTCTGTTGCTAGTCAACGATTGGCGCCTCAGAACACAAGGAGGGGAACAGGAAAGCCATCTTGCATGTCTGCACGATCCCTGCACCAAATATGCACACCCACATTGTGCCCCTGGGGTATCTGTGGCTGTGAGGTGTGTATGTACCTTCAGGCCTGGCTGTGGGGGATGGAGGAAGACCATCTCTATGTGGCGAAAGCGGGGGCTGGAAAGACAAGGGGGTCTGTGTAGCTCCTTCCTAAGGGAAGGGTACAGGGATGGGCCTGGGAGCGACCAGGTTCAGGAGAGGCAGGCCCAGGTCTGAGGCATCCCTCATGCAGGACAGGTACCCGGGAGCCCCAGACAGGTAGGCAGTTCGAGGTCGTGGCCTCATCCCTGCCAGACCTCCCCACCCCTCTCCAATCCAAGCAATGTCCCGGGGAAATTGATACTGGGCTCAGGCCACCTGAACCCCACACTCGTGTGAGAGACCTCTGGAAGGGTGGGCTAAGACAGGCTGGGACCATCCAAGCCGAACAGAAACCCCAGGCTAGCCTTGAGGGTGCCCAGAAGACTCTTCTCCAGTACCAGCTGCTTGAAAAGGTGCCTTAAGTGGAGCGGGAGCTCAGCTTCTTGCCCCAGGCAGGTACCGTAGTAGCAGGTAAGAGGTGGGCTGCCTGTGCGCACATACTCTGACCACGAGCTCATGGCAGACAGGTGTGTGGGGTAGGCACACAGGAGAGGCATGGCTGTATCCCCGTCCCCCTGTCCAACTTGTGTGTCTGATCTGGTGTCTGTATTCACAGGTGTGTTTGTGGCTTCCCCGCCTCCAGGGTCCATGAGGAAACCAAAACATCCCTTCCTCCTTCCTACTTCCAGTCCAAAGTAAAGAAGCTGAAGGTGGTGTCCTGGGTCCTCTCTCACCCCTTCCTGTGTGGGGGGCTGCAGACGCCAGCAATAACAGCACAATCCCAACCACCACCAGCAGCCAGGGCCCTAACCGGCTCTCCCCGAGCAGCTCAAAATTGGTTCCTCTCAAGATGCAATTTCTTCTTCAGATCAGTCCTCCAACTATGGCTGCCTGGAGGACATAGGATGTGGAAGACAGTGCTTCAGGGGCAGGCCCAGCACCCCGATCTCTGCTGCTCCCCTAGGCCAAAGAGGGCGTCAATACATGTCTACACTGGGTTGGGGGTCCCACATCAGCCTCCACCTCCAGATCTTGACACCAAAGGCCCACACTGCTCAGATTCTGCCCCCAACTGGGTTGTATCCTCAGACTCTCCTGGACATCCAGGGCCTTGCCCAGCAGGGTTCTAGCTTTTGGCATCCCAGAGACACAGGTTACTCACCTCCAAGCTGTGACCACCCCAGAATGTACATCCAGGCCAGCCAACAGTGTCACATCCCAGAACAAGTGTTACCTTAGGACCAGCCCCTCTCCCAAGCCAGGCCAGCTGACACAGTGACACCCCCACCCCCACCCCAGACCTGTGACAGGGCAGGGTCCCAGGCCCCAGGTGGATGGCACTGTCCAGGGAGGAGACCTTTACAGCCTAGGCTGTCCCCAAGACCTGAGAAGCAGCAGCTCCAAGATAGGGAATGGTCAGGTCCTGCATCCAAAGAGCGGAGGGCTGCCCCAGGATTCCCACCCAAAGCAAAGTCTCCCCTATTTGCCCCTGCGGGGGCTCACTCCTGCACACTGGCAGGGTTGAGGTTAGGACTCTGCATCCTAGAAAACAGGCACACGCTCCACAGGGGAGAAGGAAGACCCAAAGCCCCAACTTTTCTCCCCCATCTCACCACCGGGGAGGATATTCGACAGCCCGGACAGTCGCAGATCGGAGGGTGCACCTGCAGAATCCCCTTGGACATAAGCGTCTTCAGACTTTTCCTGTGAGGAGAGCCGAGGCAGGACCTGTGAGAGAGCAGGGCTGGGGCACAGGTAGAGCCGGCACGCACGGGCGCGCTTTCGGGGCGCAGTAAGCTGCACGGCCGGTTCCCCCTCCTGGCACGTGTAGGAACATCCAACTTCCGAACCCGCTCCCTGGCCCTGCCGCCCACCACACCCTCGCAGACGCCGCGGGGATCTGCGGGGCTCAGAAACTCACGATCCCGGCAAGCGCCAGCCCCTGACCAAGGGCGGCCTCCTCCCCGCCCCCTGCGTCCCTCCTCCCGCTCTCTACCCTCTCTCCAAGCCGGTCCGGGGGAACTGGGAACAGGGTTCACTAAGGTAGAGCCTGCGCGCCGGTGAGCGGCGCCGCCGGGACCAGGGCTGTGTCTGAGCCCTCAGCGGGAGGAGGGCGGCCACAGCAGAGCCGCGAGCCTCAAAGCCCAGCGCGACGCGGTCCCCAACTTTCTAAGGATCCCCCACCCCCGCCCCTGTCGCTCGCTGCGCTTCCCCCGTTTGCCTGCTCCGGCGCCCTCGCAACGCGCCCTCGGAGCCAGACTCCTGAATGCTCCGAGCAGGCTGCTCCCAGCCCCGCCGCCGTTCCAGCTCCGCGCGCGCCCCCGCCTCGACGCGCGCCCCCGCGGCCCCCACCTGCCCACGACACCCCTCCACCTTCCCTTGCCTTCCAGCAACTCGCACCCGCACCCCGGCCGCCCGTGGGCAACTCTACTCCCGCTGGAACCTGGTGGCTCCCTGACCCGGGAGGGAAGTTGGGTCCCGCCCAGCCAGCCTCCCGCCGTCTCCCGAGTTCCCCTAAACTTCCCCTGGGCCACACAGCCCAGGAAGCCCGCAAAGACCTTCCCAGTGGGAGGAGGGGCCGGCTCGTGTGCAGCCGGGAGCCCAGAGCACCGCGGCTCAAGCTGAGGTGGCGGTGGAGGCCGAGGGCGCTCTGCTCGGGTCCACCAAGGCGACCGTGCTGGGGGCGGTGGGGGGGGGGGAGTGTCCCCGCGGCAGCCCCAGAGTCGCAGCGCCCTCTCCGGGCGGAGATGGAGTCTCCCAGGTGGCAGAATGAGGGGGTCCGGACCCAGGGGTCCTCGGGGAGCAGAGGGGAGGGACCGTAGCGGCCTGCGCCCCCACCGCGGCCGCACCTTTGTGGCGGATGCTGCGCCTCCAGTCCTTGGCCGTCTCTCGGCCGCTGACGAACGAACTGGAACTCGTTGGGTGTGAGCCACTCGCCGCGGTGGCGGATGGACGGACCCTTGCTGCCTTGGCTGATCAGTTCACCCCTACCCCCACCCAGTTTGCGCACGGAGAGCAGCGCGCGATTGGCGCCGCGCTCCACCTCGATGCCCAGCTCGCCGTTGTCCAGCAGCGGCTGGAAATTGGGGCCGCGGCCGCAGTGGCTGAGAAGCGTTCGGGGGCCAGAGGGCCCCGGGGCAGGTGGAGGTGCGGGGCGGCCTCGTGCAGGCTCAGGTAGGCGCGCGGGGAGCGGAGTGGTGGAGCCCACAGCGCCTCGTAGCCAGCGGTCGCGGCGGGCAGCGAGGCGGCCGGGGGCAGGGCGGCCGCGGCCGGCAGCGGTGTCGGGTAGCCTGGGAGCGGCGGCAGTGGCAGTGCGGCCAGGGTCGGATGGAAGGTGGCCAGAGCCAGGGCCAGGTCTTCGCGGCCTGGGAGCTCCTTCTTGACCGCTGGCGTGACGGGCCTGTGGCCTTGTAGCCTGGCTCTCCGCCGCCGGCGCCACTTGCTCGGGCCTGGGCTGGCGTTGGGTCTCGAGGGCGGGGGGCCCGGGAGTCTCCCGGCCGCGCGCCCGCCCTACCCGCTACTGCGCCCAGGCACCTGCGGCCGCGCCGCCCGCCGGGCCACCATGGGCCGCTTCTCGGCCGGCTGCCGGGGCCTTGGCTGCCCGAGACATGGTGCTGCGGGAGCTCCTCTCGATCCCCTATCGACCTGCCGAGCGCCGCAGCCCCGGGGCCCCAGGGCTCCACAGGACCCTGGGCCACCTGCGCCCGCGCCCCCTGGGGCGGCCCCGCTCGCTGGTCCGCCCGCAGGGCCCAGCCGGGCAGTGGAGTCCAGAAGTCTCTGGCCCTGCGCCCCGCACCGCCCGGGGGTCCCAGGCCCCAGCCCCACCTCGCCGCCCCGGCGCCCCGGCTGCGCACCCGCGTACACTGGGGCGCGCCCGCCTGGCAGGGACTTGGGAGACTCCCGCCGCCACCGCCGCCACAACTTGGCCCATTTAAACGGCCCGGGCTTGGCGGGCGGGCGGGCGCGGGCTCCAGCAGGGGGTGCGTGACGGCCGACTGGGCTCACACGGCTGGCGGCGGGGGCGGTGGGACAGGGCTGCGCCCCTGCCCTATTTCCAAGTGCGCGAGGGTGTGCGAAGGAGCATACGCTAGCGGGAAGCCGCGCGCACCGACCGCGCCATCCTTGAGGGAGTCATGGGGCGCAGCTGGGAGTCCCGGGCTACACTTGGGGAGGGGGCGGGCCCAGGACCGAGAGTGGGCTCCTGGCGCAGGAGGGACCTGTGATTAGGAGCGGCCCGCTGGCCTGGCGGTTCTGGGTAGGAGTGTTTTCACAGCGGCGGTTGGTGGTGGGCATCAGTGTCGGGCGTGGGTGGTCTCCTCTGCATCTGCACGGTGTGAGGCTGTGGGTTTGTGGTGTGTGGCCTCTGCAAATGTGTTGGGGAGGTTTCATGTTCTGTGAACAACACGAAAAGGATGCTGTCAACTACCGCCGCCTTACTACTCTGCACTTTACATGCCTTAGTTCACTTGATCGTCTCAATATGAGTTTTCCTCATTATTCTCATTTTATAGATGAGGAGGGTGAGACACAGAGAGGTCAAGTAACTCTCCTGATGTCATACAGCTGTTTTAAATCCAGGCTCTCTGACTCCAGGACAAACAATATCTGAGCCATGCTGTGGGGCAGGAAGGTGGGCTAGACGCAGTCTGGTTGAGGGATGGAAGATGTGGGGAGGATGAGGGGCTGATGAGTGCGAGATTGCACACTTGAGCACATTTCTGTTCCCTAGTATGAGCCAGTCTGGGGAAGAGGAACCCTCTACACTCATGTCCACTTTGGTGCCTTGAGGAAGCAGGTCAGCCTTGGCCCAGTCCTGGCATGAGGGTGGCTTGTCCCTTGGTGTTCAACTCCCATCTCCCTGCAGGCCAGCAGCCCAGCATGCCGGCCTTGCAGTAGAAGCATTAGGAAGAGAAACAGAAACCTACTAATAGCTGATGAGACAGGTTTGTCTTTCTCTGATGTGTTATTCTGAACAAGCTAGAAAGTAGCCTCAGATCCCATCCCAGCGCCTAGACCCCCACTGAGATGCATTTGGCATGGCATTTTTGTGGGCATCTCTCTGACCAGGCTCTGGGGGGTTGAGCTGGACCACAGGCGTGCTTGCATGAGCACCTTGTGCAAGGGAGTGATGGAAGTGAGGGAGCACCCCACCCTCACCCACCTCCTCCCAGGCACCTGCACCAGCTGGGCATGAGCCTGACCCCTGGCTCCTGCTCTGCTCTCCCTTGCTGATGCACACTGCCAAGATCATCTGCAACTGAGGCACCAGCCAGCCCCAAGACTGACTTGGGGAGCAAGGTCTGGGCTGAGACCAGGAACGTGTCTGGGAACCTATGCACCCAAACCTCTGTATCCCCCTTCTGCTCTACTCTTTGTACATCTGCCTGCTGGGATTTAAGGGGCCAGGTGTGAATGTGGGTGTGAAAGTGAGTGGTCCTCTATGGTGTGCCACCCTCAGCCCGGTTGCCCTCCGTGCAAACTGGACACCTGCACATGCCTGACCCTAGGTGCACACTCACCTTCTGTGGTCCGCGTCTTCCTCTCAGGGGTGCTGCCTCCATGTCTAATGGATGCAGGAGGCTGTTCCTGCCCAAGAGCCAAGGCCCACAGAGGAGCCATCATGCTACGCTGTGGTCATGGCACAGTGTGGAGAGGTTATCAGGGCTCAGCGTGAGGCCAACTGTCTGGCTACAGCCCTGACACTGCTTTCAAGAGATGGTCCCCTCCACTCAGTTCTTCTCATGTTTGCCTGCACCTATTCACTGACCCTTAGGCCTCCTAACCCCTGACCTGTAAACTGAGGTTTGGGGAGGGAAGGCTAGTGAAGTTTATCTCTAGATCTGAGAAGGTACCACGTAGCCTGTGGAGGGGGCCTCCCTTCCCTACTGCAGGACCACCCTTGACTCACCCCTGACTTCTTTCATCCTTAACAGGCCCACAGTGGTGAAGGAGGGGCAAAGAAGGCCCCAACTCTGGCTTTCGGAAGTGGAACCCAGCTGGCAAGGTAAGGGGGCTAAACTAACCTAGCTCACCCAGCCTAACCTCCATGCTACTAGATGGTTCCACCTCTCTCTGGAGGATCAAGGGGCTTCCTAAAATGACCATGACTGGGTTCAAAGCTCCCTGCAGGACCCCTTCTCCTCCAAGGGCCACACCCTGACTTTCAGGAGACCCCCTTCTAGGGCTTTGGCTGATCAGTTCACCCCTACCCCCACCCCTACCTGTTTCCCCCTCTTCATGGGAAGTAGACCTCTCTGCCCACAGGATCAGAGCCACTTTCCCACAGGGATCAGGCATCCTTACTCCTGGGCATTCTACCCCTGCCACAAGGATCTGCTCACTTTCTTCCTCCTGTCCACCTGTGTCCTGGTTTGGCACCTGCTCTGCGCTTTTGACTGGAGCCAGAGGTCAGAAGGACAGAATTTTGGCTCTAGAACCTCCCCCCGCCTGGAGTTCAGGCCTGGCGGCACCTTCCTTGGGAAACGTCGGTGGGAGCGGCTGCCCAAACCCCTCCTCCGGCCCTCAGAGGCCCCGCCCCTGCCTTCCTCGCAGCCATGGCAGCACCCTCATTGCTCACGGTCCCCCCGCTGGGGGCCCTCTGCCGCTGGGCCGAGGCAGGAGCCCCCGCCATGGCCGCCGCCACCAGGGAGGGGGAGGGGGTCATAAATAACCCGCGGGGCAGCGCGGCCCCGGCGGTGCAGACAGCGACCCAAGACGTCCCCGGGGAGCGCGCGGGGGCGGCCCGCAGACCCTGCTGCCCCCAACCCGGGCTCAGCCAGCCTTGACCGCCTCTTCTGGAGCTCTCCGACCCAGTCCACGACTGGCGCTCCTGCCAGTAGCCTCCCTCCCATCCTGGAGGGCCTGCCTACCCCCATCTCCAGACTGTGCCCCTTAGAGCCCCTTTTCATCCATTCCTTCACCAGTCATTTATTGAGCACCAGATGTGCAGCCCCAGGGAGAGGGATCCAGAGGTGAGGCTGGGAGATGCAGAGGAAAGCAGTGTGTCTCTGGATCTCAGGTGCATCCTTGGGCCTGCTCCCTCAGCCTGGTCTTCCTGAGCTCATCCAGGGTGACTGTCAGGGTGGGAGAGCAGGCCCACACATGCCAGGCACGGAAAGGCATGCAGGGACAGCCCAAACAGGTGTGAGCCCAGCTGACACGTCTCTGAGGAAGTACATCCTTGTGTACACATCCGTGTCCTCAGGCAAGCACCCGAAGCCCGCAACAGATACGTACGACAGGGTACATTCTCAAAAGCGCATGCGCAGGACAGGGGCTTGCACGGATGCTGACATCTTGACCACACACGTGCACGGACAGTGTATGTGTTCACTTACAGCACAGCAAGAGGAAGGACACCAAGACCTGTGCAAAAACATCCGTAGACACACAGGCCTGCACCATGGGCTCCATTTGGATACAGCTGTCATATCTAAGACAGCATGGCTGCGGCAAGGGTCTGGTTTAGGAAGGGTTAACCTGTGAGGTCAAAGGTCAGTGGTGAGTCAGCTGGGGCTCCCCCAGACTCCCTGCAAGAGTGGCCAGAGCTTCCCTCCGGGAGGAATGTGTCTGTTTCCAGCTGCAGGTCAGACACAGGAGGGGCTGCCCTGCGCGGACATGCCTTACCTTTGGCCAGTCCCGAGCTGGCGGCAGGCCATGCCGTCTCCGTCTCAGGAGTAGAGATGTTTCCGAGCCCAGTCTGTTCACTGACCTTAACATATGCCATTTAAAGGAGAAAGAGATAGGACCTAGGGTCAACCTTACGTTCTCCCGTGGGTGTGCAGACTTGGGGCACCCACAGGGCACACGCTGCCGGAGAGCACTGGTTGCACGATACTCACCTGCTGTGTTACACAGAAGTTGGGACACACACACACTTTCTCAGACACAAATGAGCTCAACACACAGGGTGCGCTGGGTACACTGATGTCGTACAGAGGAAGTTGCTGGTCTGGCAACATGGGTCGGAGTCTGGCTACCACTGGCTCTGCTTGCTTGGCCCCTCTTGAGGAGGGACGAAGACACCCACTTGCTGGCATCACTGGGGACAGAGAGCAGCACCTGCCCCAGAGCAGCCTGCCGGGGGCTGTGGACCCTTCTTGGCCAGGGTTATGCTGAGGTAGGCTGACACAGGTGGTAAGGACGGCAGACTCTGCAGGGGCCTGAGATTTGGGTCCTCCTGGCTAGCCACTGAAGGACCCAGTCTTCTCTGCCCTTCTTTGGACCTTAGTTTCTCCATCTGAAAAATGAGATAGGGGCTCAAAATCTGTGGGTTCCCTTTGGCTCAGAGGAGAGCAGTCAGGGTAAGATGTGGCTATATGTGCCCTGGTCAGCACGGTGAGGCAGGCCTGGCACACCCTAGATGCTTTCTCCATAAATGGGCCCAGAGTGCAGGACCTGGGGGGTCCACTCCAAGGTAGGGCCAAGTAAAGGGCAGGAGCAGAGTCTTCCAGGGCCCCTAGGGACAAAAGAATCTATCCCAGTGAATGGGCATGAGGGCTGGTGTCACCCCTTTCTCTCCCTGTCGACATTGCCAGCCTACTGCCTGGACATGGCTTGGGGTGGAAACGGGGTTGGGGGGACCCCCGGACGCAGCTGGTGCCCTGCTGGGTGGATGTGGGTGCCAAAGCCCCACGTGGTCCTCATCCCTCATGGCACAAGCCTCTGCAGCACCAGTCACCCCCTCTTTCAGATGTCAGGTCAGGGAGATGACCAGAGTGGAGTAGTAGAGCTGGGTGCAGCACGCAGACTCAGCTCCAGTCCCATTACACCCCTACGTCCCAGGAATGTGCCAGCAGGGGCTGAGCATGAGAGACGAGGAGACCCTTACCTGAGAGTGTAGGGTTTCCTATGTGCTCGTGTGTGTCCATACTGTGTGCTTATATGTGAATGTGCTTCCCTCCTCCTGTGACCACAGTCTTGCTGTCCACATCAGCTCATAGTCAGCGTAGATCCCACATGAAGGCCTTAGGGACCCACGCTCCTCATTGTGGGGGTATAGGCCCTGGAGGGTCAATCCCAACTCGGCTGGTCACATGTTTACTCTTTGCATGGTCAGCTGTCTTGGCCTGGGCAGACCTGTGACCACAGTCCTGATAGAGACATTAGGATGTGCTGTCCTCAGAGTCGTAGGGCAGCGGTCAGGCTCCCATGGCGGGGAGTGGGTACTGGGGGAGGAGTGGGCTTGGATGTGGGAGGGGCCTTGGAGTTGAGCATGATGAGCATGATGGGGCAGAATGGGCTCCCGTGGGCTCTCTGCCAGGACTGCCAGGTGGAAGTTGAAGGAGAAGAGGGGACATTCAGGTGGGGACCCTCAGCACAGAAAGCCTGGAGGCAGAGGGAAACGGGAGGTGAGGGGTCAGTTGGTGGAGGGCTAGGAGGGTGGGAGGCTACAGCTGCTGTCTCCAGGCCCAGCTCTGAAAGACTCCCAGGCTGCACAGGGAGCCCAGACTGGCTCTGGGAGCAACTGTTAATACGTTGGACTTCCTGCAGAGTGTGAGCTCC
>NW_026991888.1:0-92202 GCF_029215605.1 Mirounga angustirostris
AAACTGCTTCCTCTCACAGGGAGGACGAGGGTAGCTAAAGCACGGTTTCCCTACAGTGTTGCTTCTCCCGGTTGGAACGCGGGCTCTTCGACTTCCATGCGAGAGTGGGGCCGCAGCGCTAACTTCATGAAACAAGTGGGGAGTCGTGTTCTGCTCTCTCCCGGGGCCTGAGCCTCACCCGGAACCTGGGGGTGGGCTCACGTGCAGTGGGCTCACTCACGCGCACAGCAAAATGCGTCCACCCTCCGGCAGAGGGCTCTTTCAGCCGAAGCAGGGATGCTCTACGGAGTTGTTCCTTTGAGTTAGGTGGTTGGCTACTTAGGCCCGCAGGCACACCCGGGGCCAGGGTCCCAGCCTCATAAACAAGAGGTGTGTTGAGAGCCGCCTCGCGCACCGGCCTGCTTCTCACTCCATTTCACGTGGGGGACCCTTTCCCGGCCTCTCCTACAAGAACACTGGAAAATTGCTCCAGCTTCAGGGACGGCGAAGTTCAGTAAAGCGCAGCTAAGTCGGTAGCATTGATTCTTGGCGTTGGTAGCCCGGTAGCTAGGCATCCAGGCACACGGGGTACAGCAGTGCCAATCTCCTAAACGGAGAGGGGAGTCGACAGCAGCCTTCCTTTACACTCCTGCTTCTCACTCAGAGTTACGTTTTCGTTCCCTTCCCCAAGCTTTCACCAAAACACACGACAGATGACGCTCACGCTCAGGAAGGGCGATCTTTGCTGAGGCAAGGGTTCTCTACAGCTTTGTCCCTTTGCGATGGGTGGGCGGCCGTTAGGACTCCACGCACGCACGGGAGAGCCGATCTAGGTTCCCGAAACAAGAGCTGAGTCGAGAGGTGCCTTCTGCCCATGCCTATTTCTCCCTCGGAATTCTGCTGGGACTCAGTCCCCAGGTTTGCCCTCCAGCAGAGTTGAAAATGCTGCCACCCTGTGCAGAGGCGAATGAGCTGCAGCTGGGAGTCTTTACAGGCTTCTTTCTGCCAGATCCGTGTGGAGCACCCAGCATTCCAGTGCACACATGGAGCAGTGGCGTTAGCTTCAGGTCACAAGCGCTGGGCCAAGGGGTGCCTTCTGGCCCGGACTTCTGCTCCCTGGCTGTCACGGAAGGAGACCGCTCCCCGGACTCTCACCCACGGCAGCCTGGAAGCTGCTTCCTCCCTCCGAGAGGTGGATGGGAGCTAAAGCACGGCTCCTCTATCGTATGGGTTTTCGAGGAAGACTGCTAGCCATTAGACTCCCATGGAAAGTGGGCCCGCAGTGCTCGTTTCATGAAACACGTGAGGAGTCGTGTTCTGCCTCCTGCCGCCCAGGGCCCGAGTCTCACTTCGAAAAGGCTCTCGGCCTCACTTGCCGTGCTCTCCGCATTCCCACAGCAAACGGCTGCCCACCTCAGCAACGGCTATTGGAGCTGAGGCGCGGGTTCTCACCAGAGCTGTGGCTCCCAGTTAGGGGGCTGCCTTTAGGCCTGCACGCACACACGGGGCAACGGGAATGGCCTCGTCCACACGAGGTGAGTTGACAGCTGCCTTCGGCACCGGCCTGTCTCTCCCCCGATTCTCTGTATGGAGCCCGTCCCCAGGCTCTCTCTCACCCACGCTCCACCCTAAACCGCTTCCTCCCGCAGAGAGGTCGACGGTAGCTTAAAGCACGGTTTCTGCACACTGTTGTTTCTCCGAGTTGGAACGCCCGCCTTTAGGCTTCCATGCCCAAGTAGGGCCGCAGGGCTGGCTAGATCAACCACACGGCTAGTCGTGTTCTGCCTTCTGCCGGGGCCTGCGTCTCCCTCGCAAAAGGCTTTGGGCTCCCTTGCAGTGCTCTCCTGCACGCACACCACGCCATGCTTCTACCCTCGGGAGCTGCTGGTTTAGCTGAAGCACGGATTCTCTCCCGAGTTCTTCCTTCGAGTTAGGGGGTTGTCTTTGAGGCTCCACGCACCTCCACCGGGGGCATCGGTACTAGACCCGTAACCATGGTGTGAGTTGAGAGCTGCCTTCTGCACCGGCCTGTCTCTCCCACGATTTTACGTAATGGAGCCCGTCCCCAGGCTCTCACCCACAGTACACCCTAAACTGCTTCCTCTCACAGGGAGGACGAGGGTAGCTAAAGCACGGTTTCCCTACAGTGTTGCTTCTCCCGGTTGGAACGCGGGCTCTTCGACTTCCATGCGAGAGTGGGGCCGCAGCGCTAACTTCATGAAACAAGTGGGGAGTCGTGTTCTGCTCTCTCCCGGGGCCTGAGCCTCACCCGGAACCTGGGGGTGGGCTCACGTGCAGTGGGCTCACTCACGCGCACAGCAAAATGCGTCCACCCTCCGGCAGAGGGCTCTTTCAGCCGAAGCAGGGATGCTCTACGGAGTTGTTCCTTTGAGTTAGGTGGTTGGCTACTTAGGCCCGCAGGCACACCCGGGGCCAGGGTCCCAGCCTCATAAACAAGAGGTGTGTTGAGAGCCGCCTCGCGCACCGGCCTGCTTCTCACTCCATTTCACGTGGGGGACCCTTTCCCGGCCTCTCCTACAAGAACACTGGAAAATTGCTCCAGCTTCAGGGACGGCGAAGTTCACTAAAGCGCAGCTAAGTCGGTAGCATTGATTCTTGGCGTTGGTAGCCCGGTAGCTAGGCATCCAGGCACACGGGGTACAGCAGTGCCAATCTCCTAAACGGAGAGGGGAGTCGACAGCAGCCTTCCTTTACACTCCTGCTTCTCACTCAGAGTTACGTTTTCGTTCCCTTCCCCAAGCTTTCACCAAAACACACGACAGATGACGCTCACGCTCAGGAAGGGCGATCTTTGCTGAGGCAAGGGTTCTCTACAGCTTTGTCCCTTTGCGATGGGTGGGCGGCCGTTAGGACTCCACGCACGCACGGGAGAGCCGATCTAGGTTCCCGAAACAAGAGCTGAGTCGAGAGGTGCCTTCTGCCCATGCCTATTTCTCCCTCGGAATTCTGCTGGGACTCAGTCCCCAGGTTTGCCCTCCAGCAGAGTTGAAAATGCTGCCACCCTGTGCAGAGGCGAATGAGCTGCAGCTGGGAGTCTTTACAGGCTTCTTTCTGCCAGATCCGTGTGGAGCACCCAGCATTCCAGTGCACACATGGAGCAGTGGCGTTAGCTTCAGGTCACAAGCGCTGGGCCAAGGGGTGCCTTCTGGCCCGGACTTCTGCTCCCTGGCTGTCACGGAAGGAGACCGCTCCCCGGACTCTCACCCACGGCAGCCTGGAAGCTGCTTCCTCCCTCCGAGAGGTGGATGGGAGCTAAAGCACGGCTCCTCTATCGTATGGGTTTTCGAGGAAGACTGCTAGCCATTAGACTCCCATGGAAAGTGGGCCCGCAGTGCTCGTTTCATGAAACACGTGAGGAGTCGTGTTCTGCCTCCTGCCGCCCAGGGCCCGAGTCTCACTTCGAAAAGGCTCTCGGCCTCACTTGCCGTGCTCTCCGCATTCCCACAGCAAACGGCTGCCCACCTCAGCAACGGCTATTGGAGCTGAAGCGCGGGTTCTCACCAGAGCTGTGGCTTCCAGTTAGGGGGCTGCCTTTAGGCCTGCACGCACACACGGGGCAACGGGAATGGCCTCGTCCACACGAGGTGAGTTGACAGCTGCCTTCGGCACCGGCCTGTCTCTCCCCCGATTCTCTGTATGGAGCCCGTCCCCAGGCTCTCTCTCACCCACGCTCCACCCTAAACCGCTTCCTCCCGCAGAGAGGTCGACGGTAGCTTAAAGCACGGTTTCTGCACACTGTTGTTTCTCCGAGTTGGAACGCCCGCCTTTAGGCTTCCATGCCCAAGTAGGGCCGCAGGGCTGGCTAGATCAACCACACGGCTAGTCGTGTTCTGCCTTCTGCCGGGGCCTGCGTCTCCCTCGCAAAAGGCTTTGGGCTCCCTTGCAGTGCTCTCCTGCACGCACACCACGCCATGCTTCTACCCTCGGGAGCTGCTGGTTTAGCTGAAGCACGGATTCTCTCCCGAGTTCTTCCTTCGAGTTAGGGGGTTGTCTTTGAGGCTCCACGCACCTCCACCGGGGGCATCGGTACTAGACCCGTAACCATGGTGTGAGTTGAGAGCTGCCTTCTGCACCGGCCTGTCTCTCCCACGATTTTACGTAATGGAGCCCGTCCCCAGGCTCTCACCCACAGTACACCCTAAACTGCTTCCTCTCACAGGGAGGACGAGGGTAGCTAAAGCACGGTTTCCCTACAGTGTTGCTTCTCCCGGTTGGAACGCGGGCTCTTCGACTTCCATGCGAGAGTGGGGCCGCAGCGCTAACTTCATGAAACAAGTGGGGAGTCGTGTTCTGCTCTCTCCCGGGGCCTGAGCCTCACCCGGAACCTGGGGGTGGGCTCACGTGCAGTGGGCTCACTCACGCGCACAGCAAAATGCGTCCACCCTCCGGCAGAGGGCTCTTTCAGCCGAAGCAGGGATGCTCTACGGAGTTGTTCCTTTGAGTTAGGTGGTTGGCTACTTAGGCCCGCAGGCACACCCGGGGCCAGGGTCCCAGCCTCATAAACAAGAGGTGTGTTGAGAGCCGCCTCGCGCACCGGCCTGCTTCTCACTCCATTTCACGTGGGGGACCCTTTCCCGGCCTCTCCTACAAGAACACTGGAAAATTGCTCCAGCTTCAGGGACGGCGAAGTTCACTAAAGCGCAGCTAAGTCGGTAGCATTGATTCTTGGCGTTGGTAGCCCGGTAGCTAGGCATCCAGGCACACGGGGTACAGCAGTGCCAATCTCCTAAACGGAGAGGGGAGTCGACAGCAGCCTTCCTTTACACTCCTGCTTCTCACTCAGAGTTACGTTTTCGTTCCCTTCCCCAAGCTTTCACCAAAACACACGACAGATGACGCTCACGCTCAGGAAGGGCGATCTTTGCTGAGGCAAGGGTTCTCTACAGCTTTGTCCCTTTGCGATGGGTGGGCGGCCGTTAGGACTCCACGCACGCACGGGAGAGCCGATCTAGGTTCCCGAAACAAGAGCTGAGTCGAGAGGTGCCTTCTGCCCATGCCTATTTCTCCCTCGGAATTCTGCTGGGACTCAGTCCCCAGGTTTGCCCTCCAGCAGAGTTGAAAATGCTGCCACCCTGTGCAGAGGCGAATGAGCTGCAGCTGGGAGTCTTTACAGGCTTCTTTCTGCCAGATCCGTGTGGAGCACCCAGCATTCCAGTGCACACATGGAGCAGTGGCGTTAGCTTCAGGTCACAAGCGCTGGGCCAAGGGGTGCCTTCTGGCCCGGACTTCTGCTCCCTGGCTGTCACGGAAGGAGACCGCTCCCCGGACTCTCACCCACGGCAGCCTGGAAGCTGCTTCCTCCCTCCGAGAGGTGGATGGGAGCTAAAGCACGGCTCCTCTATCGTATGGGTTTTCGAGGAAGACTGCTAGCCATTAGACTCCCATGGAAAGTGGGCCCGCAGTGCTCGTTTCATGAAACACGTGAGGAGTCGTGTTCTGCCTCCTGCCGCCCAGGGCCCGAGTCTCACTTCGAAAAGGCTCTCGGCCTCACTTGCCGTGCTCTCCGCATTCCCACAGCAAACGGCTGCCCACCTCAGCAACGGCTATTGGAGCTGAAGCGCGGGTTCTCACCAGAGCTGTGGCTTCCAGTTAGGGGGCTGCCTTTAGGCCTGCACGCACACACGGGGCAACGGGAATGGCCTCGTCCACACGAGGTGAGTTGACAGCTGCCTTCGGCACCGGCCTGTCTCTCCCCCGATTCTCTGTATGGAGCCCGTCCCCAGGCTCTCTCTCACCCACGCTCCACCCTAAACCGCTTCCTCCCGCAGGGAGGTCGACGGTAGCTTAAAGCACGGTTTCTGCACACTGTTGTTTCTCCGAGTTGGAACGCCCGCCTTTAGGCTTCCATGCCCAAGTAGGGCCGCAGGGCTGGCTAGATCAACCACACGGCTAGTCGTGTTCTGCCTTCTGCCGGGGCCTGCGTCTCCCTCGCAAAAGGCTTTGGGCTCCCTTGCAGTGCTCTCCTGCACGCACACCACGCCATGCTTCTACCCTCGGGAGCTGCTGGTTTAGCTGAAGCACGGATTCTCTCCCGAGTTCTTCCTTCGAGTTAGGGGGTTGTCTTTGAGGCTCCACGCACCTCCACCGGGGGCATCGGTACTAGACCCGTAACCATGGTGTGAGTTGAGAGCTGCCTTCTGCACCGGCCTGTCTCTCCCACGATTTTACGTAATGGAGCCCGTCCCCAGGCTCTCACCCACAGTACACCCTAAACTGCTTCCTCTCACAGGGAGGACGAGGGTAGCTAAAGCACGGTTTCCCTACAGTGTTGCTTCTCCCGGTTGGAACGCGGGCTCTTCGACTTCCATGCGAGAGTGGGGCCGCAGCGCTAACTTCATGAAACAAGTGGGGAGTCGTGTTCTGCTCTCTCCCGGGGCCTGAGCCTCACCCGGAACCTGGGGGTGGGCTCACGTGCAGTGGGCTCACTCACGCGCACAGCAAAATGCGTCCACCCTCCGGCAGAGGGCTCTTTCAGCCGAAGCAGGGATGCTCCACGGAGTTGTTCCTTTGAGTTAGGTGGTTGGCTACTTAGGCCCGCAGGCACACCCGGGGCCAGGGTCCCAGCCTCATAAACAAGAGGTGTGTTGAGAGCCGCCTCGCGCACCGGCCTGCTTCTCACTCCATTTCACGTGGGGGACCCTTTCCCGGCCTCTCCTACAAGAACACTGGAAAATTGCTCCAGCTTCAGGGACGGCGAAGTTCAGTAAAGCGCAGCTAAGTCGGTAGCATTGATTCTTGGCGTTGGTAGCCCGGTAGCTAGGCATCCAGGCACACGGGGTACAGCAGTGCCAATCTCCTAAACGGAGAGGGGAGTCGACAGCAGCCTTCCTTTACACTCCTGCTTCTCACTCAGAGTTACGTTTTCGTTCCCTTCCCCAAGCTTTCACCAAAACACACGACAGATGACGCTCACGCTCAAGAAGGGCGATCTTTGCTGAGGCAAGGGTTCTCTACAGCTTTGTCCCTTTGCGATGGGTGGGCGGCCGTTAGGACTCCACGCACGCACGGGAGAGCCGATCTAGGTTCCCGAAACAAGAGCTGAGTCGAGAGGTGCCTTCTGCCCATGCCTATTTCTCCCTCGGAATTCTGCTGGGACTCAGTCCCCAGGTTTGCCCTCCAGCAGGGTTGAAAATGCTGCCACCCTGTGCAGAGGCGAATGAGCTGCAGCTGGGAGTCTTTACAGGCTTCTTTCTGCCAGATCCGTGTGGAGCACCCAGCATTCCAGTGCACACATGGAGCAGTGGCGTTAGCTTCAGGTCACAAGCGCTGGGCCAAGGGGTGCGTTCTGGCCCGGACTTCTGCTCCCTGGCTGTCACGGAAGGAGACCGCTCCCCGGACTCTCACCCACGGCAGCCTGGAAGCTGCTTCCTCCCTCCGAGAGGTGGATGGGAGCTAAAGCACGGCTCCTCTATCGTATGGGTTTTCGAGGAAGACTGCTAGCCATTAGACTCCCATGGAAAGTGGGCCCGCAGTGCTCGTTTCATGAAACACGTGAGGAGTCGTGTTCTGCCTCCTGCCGCCCAGGGCCCGAGTCTCACTTCGAAAAGGCTCTCGGCCTCACTTGCCGTGCTCTCCGCATTCCCACAGCAAACGGCTGCCCACCTCAGCAACGGCTATTGGAGCTGAAGCGCGGGTTCTCACCAGAGCTGTGGCTTCCAGTTAGGGGGCTGCCTTTAGGCCTGCACGCACACACGGGGCAACGGGAATGGCCTCGTCCACACGAGGTGAGTTGACAGCTGCCTTCGGCACCGGCCTGTCTCTCCCCCGATTCTCTGTATGGAGCCCGTCCCCAGGCTCTCTCTCACCCACGCTCCACCCTAAACCGCTTCCTCCCGCAGAGAGGTCGACGGTAGCTTAAAGCACGGTTTCTGCACACTGTTGTTTCTCCGAGTTGGAACGCCCGCCTTTAGGCTTCCATGCCCAAGTAGGGCCGCAGGGCTGGCTAGATCAACCACACGGCTAGTCGTGTTCTGCCTTCTGCCGGGGCCTGCGTCTCCCTCGCAAAAGGCTTTGGGCTCCCTTGCAGTGCTCTCCTGCACGCACACCACGCCATGCTTCTACCCTCGGGAGCTGCTGGTTTAGCTGAAGCACGGATTCTCTCCCGAGTTCTTCCTTCGAGTTAGGGGGTTGTCTTTGAGGCTCCACGCACCTCCACCGGGGGCATCGGTACTAGACCCGTAACCATGGTGTGAGTTGAGAGCTGCCTTCTGCACCGGCCTGTCTCTCCCACGATTTTACGTAATGGAGCCCGTCCCCAGGCTCTCACCCACAGTACACCCTAAACTGCTTCCTCTCACAGGGAGGACGAGGGTAGCTAAAGCACGGTTTCCCTACAGTGTTGCTTCTCCCGGTTGGAACGCGGGCTCTTCGACTTCCATGCGAGAGTGGGGCCGCAGTGCTAACTTCATGAAACAAGTGGGGAGTCGTGTTCTGCTCTCTCCCGGGGCCTGAGCCTCACCCGGAACCTGGGGGTGGGCTCACGTGCAGTGGGCTCACTCACGCGCACAGCAAAATGCGTCCACCCTCCGGCAGAGGGCTCTTTCAGCCGAAGCAGGGATGCTCTACGGAGTTGTTCCTTTGAGTTAGGTGGTTGGCTACTTAGGCCCGCAGGCACACCCGGGGCCAGGGTCCCAGCCTCATAAACAAGAGGTGTGTTGAGAGCCGCCTCGCGCACCGGCCTGCTTCTCACTCCATTTCACGTGGGGGACCCTTTCCCGGCCTCTCCTACAAGAACACTGGAAAATTGCTCCAGCTTCAGGGACGGCGAAGTTCAGTAAAGCGCAGCTAAGTCGGTAGCATTGATTCTTGGCGTTGGTAGCCCGGTAGCTAGGCATCCAGGCACATGGGGTACAGCAGTGCCAATCTCCTAAACGGAGAGGGGAGTCGACAGCAGCCTTCCTTTACACTCCTGCTTCTCACTCAGAGTTACGTTTTCGTTCCCTTCCCCAAGCTTTCACCAAAACACACGACAGATGACGCTCACGCTCAAGAAGGGCGATCTTTGCTGAGGCAAGGGTTCTCTACAGCTTTGTCCCTTTGCGATGGGTGGGCGGCCGTTAGGACTCCACGCACGCACGGGAGAGCCGATCTAGGTTCCCGAAACAAGAGCTGAGTCGAGAGGTGCCTTCTGCCCATGCCTATTTCTCCCTCGGAATTCTGCTGGGACTCAGTCCCCAGGCTTGCCCTCCAGCAGAGTTGAAAATGCTGCCACCCTGTGCAGAGGCGAATGAGCTGCAGCTGGGAGTCTTTACAGGCTTCTTTCTGCCAGATCCGTGTGGAGCACCCAGCATTCCAGTGCACACATGGAGCAGTGGCGTTAGCTTCAGGTCACAAGCGCTGGGCCAAGGGGTGCCTTCTGGCCCGGACTTCTGCTCCCTGGCTGTCACGGAAGGAGGCCGCTCCCCGGACTCTCACCCACGGCAGCCTGGAAGCTGCTTCCTCCCTCCGAGAGGTGGATGGGAGCTAAAGCACGGCTCCTCTATCGTATGGGTTTTCGAGGAAGACTGCTAGCCATTAGACTCCCATGGAAAGTGGGCCCGCAGTGCTCGTTTCATGAAACACGTGAGGAGTCGTGTTCTGCCTCCTGCCGCCCAGGGCCCGAGTCTCACTTCGAAAAGGCTCTCAGCCTCACTTGCCGTGCTCTCCGCATTCCCACAGCAAACGGCTGCCCACCTCAGCAACGGCTATTGGAGCTGAGGCGCGGGTTCTCACCAGAGCTGTGGCTCCCAGTTAGGGGGCTGCCTTTAGGCCTGCACGCACACACGGGGCAACGGGAATGGCCTCGTCCACACGAGGTGAGTTGACAGCTGCCTTCGGCACCGGCCTGTCTCTCCCCCGATTCTCTGTATGGAGCCCGTCCCCAGGCTCTCTCTCACCCACGCTCCACCCTAAACCGCTTCCTCCCGCAGAGAGGTCGACGGTAGCTTAAAGCACGGTTTCTGCACACTGTTGTTTCTCCGAGTTGGAACGCCCGCCTTTAGGCTTCCATGCCCAAGTAGGGCCGCAGGGCTGGCTAGATCAACCACACGGCTAGTCGTGTTCTGCCTTCTGCCGGGGCCTGCGTCTCCCTCGCAAAAGGCTTTGGGCTCCCTTGCAGTGCTCTCCTGCACGCACACCACGCCATGCTTCTACCCTCGGGAGCTGCTGGTTTAGCTGAAGCACGGATTCTCTCCCGAGTTCTTCCTTCGAGTTAGGGGGTTGTCTTTGAGGCTCCACGCACCTCCACCGGGGGCATCGGTACTAGACCCGTAACCATGGTGTGAGTTGAGAGCTGCCTTCTGCACCGGCCTGTCTCTCCCACGCTTTTACGTAATGGAACCCGTCCCCAGGCTCTCACCCACAGTACACCCTAAACTGCTTCCTCTCACAGGGAGGACGAGGGTCGCTAAAGCACGGTTTCCCTACAGTGTTGCTTCTCCCGGTTGGAACGCGGGCTCTTCGACTTCCATGCGAGAGTGGGGCCGCAGCGCTAACTTCATGAAACAAGTGGGGAGTCGTGTTCTGCTCTCTCCCGGGGCCTGAGCCTCACCCGGAACCTGGGGGTGGGCTCACGTGCAGTGGGCTCACTCACGCGCACAGCAAAATGCGTCCACCCTCCGGCAGAGGGCTCTTTCAGCCGAAGCAGGGATGCTCTACGGAGTTGTTCCTTTGAGTTAGGTGGTTGGCTACTTAGGCCCGCAGGCACACCCGGGGCCAGGGTCCCAGCCTCATAAACAAGAGGTGTGTTGAGAGCCGCCTCGCGCACCGGCCTGCTTCTCACTCCATTTCACGTGGGGGACCCTTTCCCGGCCTCTCCTACAAGAACACTGGAAAATTGCTCCAGCTTCAGGGACGGCGAAGTTCAGTAAAGCGCAGCTAAGTCGGTAGCATTGATTCTTGGCGTTGGTAGCCCGGTAGCTAGGCATCCAGGCACACGGGGTACAGCAGTGCCAATCTCCTAAACGGAGAGGGGAGTCGACAGCAGCCTTCCTTTACACTCCTGCTTCTCACTCAGAGTTACGTTTTCGTTCCCTTCCCCAAGCTTTCACCAAAACACACGACAGATGACGCTCACGCTCAAGAAGGGCGATCTTTGCTGAGGCAAGGGTTCTCTACAGCTTTGTCCCTTTGCGATGGGTGGGCGGCCGTTAGGACTCCACGCACGCACGGGAGAGCCGATCTAGGTTCCCGAAACAAGAGCTGAGTCGAGAGGTGCCTTCTGCCCATGCCTATTTCTCCCTCGGAATTCTGCTGGGACTCAGTCCCCAGGTTTGCCTCCAGCAGAGTTGAAAATGCTGCCACCCTGTGCAGAGGCGAATGAGCTGCAGCTGGGAGTCTTTACAGGCTTTTTCTGCCAGATCCGTGTGGAGCACCCAGCATTCCAGTGCACACATGGAGCAGTGGCGTTAGCTTCAGGTCACAAGCGCTGGGCCAAGGGGTGCCTTCTGGCCCGGACTTCTGCTCCCTGGCTGTCACGGAAGGAGACCGCTCCCCGGACTCTCACCCACGGCAGCCTGGAAGCTGCTTCCTCCCTCCGAGAGGTGGATGGGAGCTAAAGCACGGCTCCTCTATCGTATGGGTTTTCGAGGAAGACTGCTAGCCATTAGACTCCCATGGAAAGTGGGCCCGCAGTGCTCGTTTCATGAAACACGTGAGGAGTCGTGTTCTGCCTCCTGCCGCCCAGGGCCCGAGTCTCACTTCGAAAAGGCTCTCGGCCTCACTTGCCGTGCTCTCCGCATTCCCACAGCAAACGGCTGCCCACCTCAGCAACGGCTATTGGAGCTGAAGCGCGGGTTCTCACCAGAGCTGTGGCTTCCAGTTAGGGGGCTGCCTTTAGGCCTGCACGCACACACGGGGCAACGGGAATGGCCTCGTCCACACGAGGTGAGTTGACAGCTGCCTTCGGCACCGGCCTGTCTCTCCCCCGATTCTCTGTATGGAGCCCGTCCCCAGGCTCTCTCTCACCCACGCTCCACCCTAAACCGCTTCCTCCCGCAGAGAGGTCGACGGTAGCTTAAAGCACGGTTTCTGCACACTGTTGTTTCTCCGAGTTGGAACGCCCGCCTTTAGGCTTCCATGCCCAAGTAGGGCCGCAGGGCTGGCTAGATCAACCACACGGCTAGTCGTGTTCTGCCTTCTGCCGGGGCCTGCGTCTCCCTCGCAAAAGGCTTTGGGCTCCCTTGCAGTGCTCTCCTGCACGCACACCACGCCATGCTTCTACCCTCGGGAGCTGCTGGTTTAGCTGAAGCACGGATTCTCTCCCGAGTTCTTCCTTCGAGTTAGGGGGTTGTCTTTGAGGCTCCACGCACCTCCACCGGGGGCATCGGTACTAGACCCGTAACCATGGTGTGAGTTGAGAGCTGCCTTCTGCACCGGCCTGTCTCTCCCACGATTTTACGTAATGGAGCCCGTCCCCAGGCTCTCACCCACAGTACACCCTAAACTGCTTCCTCTCACAGGGAGGACGAGGGTAGCTAAAGCACGGTTTCCCTACAGTGTTGCTTCTCCCGGTTGGAACGCGGGCTCTTCGACTTCCATGCGAGAGTGGGGCCGCAGCGCTAACTTCATGAAACAAGTGGGGAGTCGTGTTCTGCTCTCTCCCGGGGCCTGAGCCTCACCCGGAACCTGGGGGTGGGCTCACGTGCAGTGGGCTCACTCACGCGCACAGCAAAATGCGTCCACCCTCCGGCAGAGGGCTCTTTCAGCCGAAGCAGGGATGCTCCACGGAGTTGTTCCTTTGAGTTAGGTGGTTGGCTACTTAGGCCCGCAGGCACACCCGGGGCCAGGGTCCCAGCCTCATAAACAAGAGGTGTGTTGAGAGCCGCCTCGCGCACCGGCCTGCTTCTCACTCCATTTCACGTGGGGGACCCTTTCCCGGCCTCTCCTACAAGAACACTGGAAAATTGCTCCAGCTTCAGGGACGGCGAAGTTCAGTAAAGCGCAGCTAAGTCGGTAGCATTGATTCTTGGCGTTGGTAGCCCGGTAGCTAGGCATCCAGGCACACGGGGTACAGCAGTGCCAATCTCCTAAACGGAGAGGGGAGTCGACAGCAGCCTTCCTTTACACTCCTGCTTCTCACTCAGAGTTACGTTTTCGTTCCCTTCCCCAAGCTTTCACCAAAACACACGACAGATGACGCTCACGCTCAAGAAGGGCGATCTTTGCTGAGGCAAGGGTTCTCTACAGCTTTGTCCCTTTGCGATGGGTGGGCGGCCGTTAGGACTCCACGCACGCACGGGAGAGCCGATCTAGGTTCCCGAAACAAGAGCTGAGTCGAGAGGTGCCTTCTGCCCATGCCTATTTCTCCCTCGGAATTCTGCTGGGACTCAGTCCCCAGGTTTGCCCTCCAGCAGGGTTGAAAATGCTGCCACCCTGTGCAGAGGCGAATGAGCTGCAGCTGGGAGTCTTTACAGGCTTCTTTCTGCCAGATCCGTGTGGAGCACCCAGCATTCCAGTGCACACATGGAGCAGTGGCGTTAGCTTCAGGTCACAAGCGCTGGGCCAAGGGGTGCGTTCTGGCCCGGACTTCTGCTCCCTGGCTGTCACGGAAGGAGACCGCTCCCCGGACTCTCACCCACGGCAGCCTGGAAGCTGCTTCCTCCCTCCGAGAGGTGGATGGGAGCTAAAGCACGGCTCCTCTATCGTATGGGTTTTCGAGGAAGACTGCTAGCCATTAGACTCCCATGGAAAGTGGGCCCGCAGTGCTCGTTTCATGAAACACGTGAGGAGTCGTGTTCTGCCTCCTGCCGCCCAGGGCCCGAGTCTCACTTCGAAAAGGCTCTCGGCCTCACTTGCCGTGCTCTCCGCATTCCCACAGCAAACGGCTGCCCACCTCAGCAACGGCTATTGGAGCTGAAGCGCGGGTTCTCACCAGAGCTGTGGCTTCCAGTTAGGGGGCTGCCTTTAGGCCTGCACGCACACACGGGGCAACGGGAATGGCCTCGTCCACACGAGGTGAGTTGACAGCTGCCTTCGGCACCGGCCTGTCTCTCCCCCGATTCTCTGTATGGAGCCCGTCCCCAGGCTCTCTCTCACCCACGCTCCACCCTAAACCGCTTCCTCCCGCAGAGAGGTCGACGGTAGCTTAAAGCACGGTTTCTGCACACTGTTGTTTCTCCGAGTTGGAACGCCCGCCTTTAGGCTTCCATGCCCAAGTAGGGCCGCAGGGCTGGCTAGATCAACCACACGGCTAGTCGTGTTCTGCCTTCTGCCGGGGCCTGCGTCTCCCTCGCAAAAGGCTTTGGGCTCCCTTGCAGTGCTCTCCTGCACGCACACCACGCCATGCTTCTACCCTCGGGAGCTGCTGGTTTAGCTGAAGCACGGATTCTCTCCCGAGTTCTTCCTTCGAGTTAGGGGGTTGTCTTTGAGGCTCCACGCACCTCCACCGGGGGCATCGGTACTAGACCCGTAACCATGGTGTGAGTTGAGAGCTGCCTTCTGCACCGGCCTGTCTCTCCCACGATTTTACGTAATGGAGCCCGTCCCCAGGCTCTCACCCACAGTACACCCTAAACTGCTTCCTCTCACAGGGAGGACGAGGGTAGCTAAAGCACGGTTTCCCTACAGTGTTGCTTCTCCCGGTTGGAACGCGGGCTCTTCGACTTCCATGCGAGAGTGGGGCCGCAGCGCTAACTTCATGAAACAAGTGGGGAGTCGTGTTCTGCTCTCTCCCGGGGCCTGAGCCTCACCCGGAACCTGGGGGTGGGCTCACGTGCAGTGGGCTCACTCACGCGCACAGCAAAATGCGTCCACCCTCCGGCAGAGGGCTCTTTCAGCCGAAGCAGGGATGCTCCACGGAGTTGTTCCTTTGAGTTAGGTGGTTGGCTACTTAGGCCCGCAGGCACACCCGGGGCCAGGGTCCCAGCCTCATAAACAAGAGGTGTGTTGAGAGCCGCCTCGCGCACCGGCCTGCTTCTCACTCCATTTCACGTGGGGGACCCTTTCCCGGCCTCTCCTACAAGAACACTGGAAAATTGCTCCAGCTTCAGGGACGGCGAAGTTCAGTAAAGCGCAGCTAAGTCGGTAGCATTGATTCTTGGCGTTGGTAGCCCGGTAGCTAGGCATCCAGGCACACGGGGTACAGCAGTGCCAATCTCCTAAACGGAGAGGGGAGTCGACAGCAGCCTTCCTTTACACTCCTGCTTCTCACTCAGAGTTACGTTTTCGTTCCCTTCCCCAAGCTTTCACCAAAACACACGACAGATGACGCTCACGCTCAAGAAGGGCGATCTTTGCTGAGGCAAGGGTTCTCTACAGCTTTGTCCCTTTGCGATGGGTGGGCGGCCGTTAGGACTCCACGCACGCACGGGAGAGCCGATCTAGGTTCCCGAAACAAGAGCTGAGTCGAGAGGTGCCTTCTGCCCATGCCTATTTCTCCCTCGGAATTCTGCTGGGACTCAGTCCCCAGGTTTGCCCTCCAGCAGAGTTGAAAATGCTGCCACCCTGTGCAGAGGCGAATGAGCTGCAGCTGGGAGTCTTTACAGGCTTCTTTCTGCCAGATCCGTGTGGAGCACCCAGCATTCCAGTGCACACATGGAGCAGTGGCGTTAGCTTCAGGTCACAAGCGCTGGGCCAAGGGGTGCCTTCTGGCCCGGACTTCTGCTCCCTGGCTGTCACGGAAGGAGACCGCTCCCCGGACTCTCACCCACGGCAGCCTGGAAGCTGCTTCCTCCCTCCGAGAGGTGGATGGGAGCTAAAGCACGGCTCCTCTATCGTATGGGTTTTCGAGGAAGACTGCTAGCCATTAGACTCCCATGGAAAGTGGGCCCGCAGTGCTCGTTTCATGAAACACGTGAGGAGTCGTGTTCTGCCTCCTGCCGCCCAGGGCCCGAGTCTCACTTCGAAAAGGCTCTCGGCCTCACTTGCCGTGCTCTCCGCATTCCCACAGCAAACGGCTGCCCACCTCAGCAACGGCTATTGGAGCTGAAGCGCGGGTTCTCACCAGAGCTGTGGCTTCCAGTTAGGGGGCTGCCTTTAGGCCTGCACGCACACACGGGGCAACGGGAATGGCCTCGTCCACACGAGGTGAGTTGACAGCTGCCTTCGGCACCGGCCTGTCTCTCCCCCGATTCTCTGTATGGAGCCCGTCCCCAGGCTCTCTCTCACCCACGCTCCACCCTAAACCGCTTCCTCCCGCAGAGAGGTCGACGGTAGCTTAAAGCACGGTTTCTGCACACTGTTGTTTCTCCGAGTTGGAACGCCCGCCTTTAGGCTTCCATGCCCAAGTAGGGCCGCAGGGCTGGCTAGATCAACCACACGGCTAGTCGTGTTCTGCCTTCTGCCGGGGCCTGCGTCTCCCTCGCAAAAGGCTTTGGGCTCCCTTGCAGTGCTCTCCTGCACGCACACCACGCCATGCTTCTACCCTCGGGAGCTGCTGGTTTAGCTGAAGCACGGATTCTCTCCCGAGTTCTTCCTTCGAGTTAGGGGGTTGTCTTTGAGGCTCCACGCACCTCCACCGGGGGCATCGGTACTAGACCCGTAACCATGGTGTGAGTTGAGAGCTGCCTTCTGCACCGGCCTGTCTCTCCCACGATTTTACGTAATGGAGCCCGTCCCCAGGCTCTCACCCACAGTACACCCTAAACTGCTTCCTCTCACAGGGAGGACGAGGGTAGCTAAAGCACGGTTTCCCTACAGTGTTGCTTCTCCCGGTTGGAACGCGGGCTCTTCGACTTCCATGCGAGAGTGGGGCCGCAGCGCTAACTTCATGAAACAAGTGGGGAGTCGTGTTCTGCTCTCTCCCGGGGCCTGAGCCTCACCCGGAACCTGGGGGTGGGCTCACGTGCAGTGGGCTCACTCACGCGCACAGCAAAATGCGTCCACCCTCCGGCAGAGGGCTCTTTCAGCCGAAGCAGGGATGCTCTACGGAGTTGTTCCTTTGAGTTAGGTGGTTGGCTACTTAGGCCCGCAGGCACACCCGGGGCCAGGGTCCCAGCCTCATAAACAAGAGGTGTGTTGAGAGCCGCCTCGCGCACCGGCCTGCTTCTCACTCCATTTCACGTGGGGGACCCTTTCCCGGCCTCTCCTACAAGAACACTGGAAAATTGCTCCAGCTTCAGGGACGGCGAAGTTCAGTAAAGCGCAGCTAAGTCGGTAGCATTGATTCTTGGCGTTGGTAGCCCGGTAGCTAGGCATCCAGGCACACGGGGTACAGCAGTGCCAATCTCCTAAACGGAGAGGGGAGTCGACAGCAGCCTTCCTTTACACTCCTGCTTCTCACTCAGAGTTACGTTTTCGTTCCCTTCCCCAAGCTTTCACCAAAACACACGACAGATGACGCTCACGCTCAAGAAGGGCGATCTTTGCTGAGGCAAGGGTTCTCTACAGCTTTGTCCCTTTGCGATGGGTGGGCGGCCGTTAGGACTCCACGCACGCACGGGAGAGCCGATCTAGGTTCCCGAAACAAGAGCTGAGTCGAGAGGTGCCTTCTGCCCATGCCTATTTCTCCCTCGGAATTCTGCTGGGACTCAGTCCCCAGGTTTGCCCTCCAGCAGGGTTGAAAATGCTGCCACCCTGTGCAGAGGCGAATGAGCTGCAGCTGGGAGTCTTTACAGGCTTCTTTCTGCCAGATCCGTGTGGAGCACCCAGCATTCCAGTGCACACATGGAGCAGTGGCGTTAGCTTCAGGTCACAAGCGCTGGGCCAAGGGGTGCCTTCTGGCCCGGACTTCTGCTCCCTGGCTGTCACGGAAGGAGACCGCTCCCCGGACTCTCACCCACGGCAGCCTGGAAGCTGCTTCCTCCCTCCGAGAGGTGGATGGGAGCTAAAGCACGGCTCCTCTATCGTATGGGTTTTCGAGGAAGACTGCTAGCCATTAGACTCCCATGGAAAGTGGGCCCGCAGTGCTCGTTTCATGAAACACGTGAGGAGTCGTGTTCTGCCTCCTGCCGCCCAGGGCCCGAGTCTCACTTCGAAAAGGCTCTCGGCCTCACTTGCCGTGCTCTCCGCATTCCCACAGCAAACGGCTGCCCACCTCAGCAACGGCTATTGGAGCTGAAGCGCGGGTTCTCACCAGAGCTGTGGCTTCCAGTTAGGGGGCTGCCTTTAGGCCTGCACGCACACACGGGGCAACGGGAATGGCCTCGTCCACACGAGGTGAGTTGACAGCTGCCTTCGGCACCGGCCTGTCTCTCCCCCGATTCTCTGTATGGAGCCCGTCCCCAGGCTCTCTCTCACCCACGCTCCACCCTAAACCGCTTCCTCCCGCAGAGAGGTCGACGGTAGCTTAAAGCACGGTTTCTGCACACTGTTGTTTCTCCGAGTTGGAACGCCCGCCTTTAGGCTTCCATGCCCAAGTAGGGCCGCAGGGCTGGCTAGATCAACCACACGGCTAGTCGTGTTCTGCCTTCTGCCGGGGCCTGCGTCTCCCTCGCAAAAGGCTTTGGGCTCCCTTGCAGTGCTCTCCTGCACGCACACCACGCCATGCTTCTACCCTCGGGAGCTGCTGGTTTAGCTGAAGCACGGATTCTCTCCCGAGTTCTTCCTTCGAGTTAGGGGGTTGTCTTTGAGGCTCCACGCACCTCCACCGGGGGCATCGGTACTAGACCCGTAACCATGGTGTGAGTTGAGAGCTGCCTTCTGCACCGGCCTGTCTCTCCCACGATTTTACGTAATGGAGCCCGTCCCCAGGCTCTCACCCACAGTACACCCTAAACTGCTTCCTCTCACAGGGAGGACGAGGGTAGCTAAAGCACGGTTTCCCTACAGTGTTGCTTCTCCCGGTTGGAACGCGGGCTCTTCGACTTCCATGCGAGAGTGGGGCCGCAGCGCTAACTTCATGAAACAAGTGGGGAGTCGTGTTCTGCTCTCTCCCGGGGCCTGAGCCTCACCCGGAACCTGGGGGTGGGCTCACGTGCAGTGGGCTCACTCACGCGCACAGCAAAATGCGTCCACCCTCCGGCAGAGGGCTCTTTCAGCCGAAGCAGGGATGCTCTATGGAGTTGTTCCTTTGAGTTAGGTGGTTGGCTACTTAGGCCCGCAGGCACACCCGGGGCCAGGGTCCCAGCCTCATAAACAAGAGGTGTGTTGAGAGCCGCCTCGCGCACCGGCCTGCTTCTCACTCCATTTCACGTGGGGGACCCTTTCCCGGCCTCTCCTACAAGAACACTGGAAAATTGCTCCAGCTTCAGGGACGGCGAAGTTCAGTAAAGCGCAGCTAAGTCGGTAGCATTGATTCTTGGCGTTGGTAGCCCGGTAGCTAGGCATCCAGGCACACGGGGTACAGCAGTGCCAATCTCCTAAACGGAGAGGGGAGTCGACAGCAGCCTTCCTTTACACTCCTGCTTCTCACTCAGAGTTACGTTTTCGTTCCCTTCCCCAAGCTTTCACCAAAACACACGACAGATGACGCTCACGCTCAAGAAGGGCGATCTTTGCTGAGGCAAGGGTTCTCTACAGCTTTGTCCCTTTGCGATGGGTGGGCGGCCGTTAGGACTCCACGCACGCACGGGAGAGCCGATCTAGGTTCCCGAAACAAGAGCTGAGTCGAGAGGTGCCTTCTGCCCATGCCTATTTCTCCCTCGGAATTCTGCTGGGACTCAGTCCCCAGGTTTGCCCTCCAGCAGGGTTGAAAATGCTGCCACCCTGTGCAGAGGCGAATGAGCTGCAGCTGGGAGTCTTTACAGGCTTCTTTCTGCCAGATCCGTGTGGAGCACCCAGCATTCCAGTGCACACATGGAGCAGTGGCGTTAGCTTCAGGTCACAAGCGCTGGGCCAAGGGGTGCCTTCTGGCCCGGACTTCTGCTCCCTGGCTGTCACGGAAGGAGACCGCTCCCCGGACTCTCACCCACGGCAGCCTGGAAGCTGCTTCCTCCCTCCGAGAGGTGGATGGGAGCTAAAGCACGGCTCCTCTATCGTATGGGTTTTCGAGGAAGACTGCTAGCCATTAGACTCCCATGGAAAGTGGGCCCGCAGTGCTCGTTTCATGAAACACGTGAGGAGTCGTGTTCTGCCTCCTGCCGCCCAGGGCCCGAGTCTCACTTCGAAAAGGCTCTCGGCCTCACTTGCCGTGCTCTCCGCATTCCCACAGCAAACGGCTGCCCACCTCAGCAACGGCTATTGGAGCTGAAGCGCGGGTTCTCACCAGAGCTGTGGCTTCCAGTTAGGGGGCTGCCTTTAGGCCTGCACGCACACACGGGGCAACGGGAATGGCCTCGTCCACACGAGGTGAGTTGACAGCTGCCTTCGGCACCGGCCTGTCTCTCCCCCGATTCTCTGTATGGAGCCCGTCCCCAGGCTCTCTCTCACCCACGCTCCACCCTAAACCGCTTCCTCCCGCAGAGAGGTCGACGGTAGCTTAAAGCACGGTTTCTGCACACTGTTGTTTCTCCGAGTTGGAACGCCCGCCTTTAGGCTTCCATGCCCAAGTAGGGCCGCAGGGCTGGCTAGATCAACCACACGGCTAGTCGTGTTCTGCCTTCTGCCGGGGCCTGCGTCTCCCTCGCAAAAGGCTTTGGGCTCCCTTGCAGTGCTCTCCTGCACGCACACCACGCCATGCTTCTACCCTCGGGAGCTGCTGGTTTAGCTGAAGCACGGATTCTCTCCCGAGTTCTTCCTTCGAGTTAGGGGGTTGTCTTTGAGGCTCCACGCACCTCCACCGGGGGCATCGGTACTAGACCCGTAACCATGGTGTGAGTTGAGAGCTGCCTTCTGCACCGGCCTGTCTCTCCCACGATTTTACGTAATGGAGCCCGTCCCCAGGCTCTCACCCACAGTACACCCTAAACTGCTTCCTCTCACAGGGAGGACGAGGGTAGCTAAAGCACGGTTTCCCTACAGTGTTGCTTCTCCCGGTTGGAACGCGGGCTCTTCGACTTCCATGCGAGAGTGGGGCCGCAGTGCTAACTTCATGAAACAAGTGGGGAGTCGTGTTCTGCTCTCTCCCGGGGCCTGAGCCTCACCCGGAACCTGGGGGTGGGCTCACGTGCAGTGGGCTCACTCACGCGCACAGCAAAATGCGTCCACCCTCCGGCAGAGGGCTCTTTCAGCCGAAGCAGGGATGCTCTACGGAGTTGTTCCTTTGAGTTAGGTGGTTGGCTACTTAGGCCCGCAGGCACACCCGGGGCCAGGGTCCCAGCCTCATAAACAAGAGGTGTGTTGAGAGCCGCCTCGCGCACCGGCCTGCTTCTCACTCCATTTCACGTGGGGGACCCTTTCCCGGCCTCTCCTACAAGAACACTGGAAAATTGCTCCAGCTTCAGGGACGGCGAAGTTCAGTAAAGCGCAGCTAAGTCGGTAGCATTGATTCTTGGCGTTGGTAGCCCGGTAGCTAGGCATCCAGGCACACGGGGTACAGCAGTGCCAATCTCCTAAACGGAGAGGGGAGTCGACAGCAGCCTTCCTTTACACTCCTGCTTCTCACTCAGAGTTACGTTTTCGTTCCCTTCCCCAAGCTTTCACCAAAACACACGACAGATGACGCTCACGCTCAAGAAGGGCGATCTTTGCTGAGGCAAGGGTTCTCTACAGCTTTGTCCCTTTGCGATGGGTGGGCGGCCGTTAGGACTCCACGCACGCACGGGAGAGCCGATCTAGGTTCCCGAAACAAGAGCTGAGTCGAGAGGTGCCTTCTGCCCATGCCTATTTCTCCCTCGGAATTCTGCTGGGACTCAGTCCCCAGGCTTGCCCTCCAGCAGAGTTGAAAATGCTGCCACCCTGTGCAGAGGCGAATGAGCTGCAGCTGGGAGTCTTTACAGGCTTCTTTCTGCCAGATCCGTGTGGAGCACCCAGCATTCCAGTGCACACATGGAGCAGTGGCGTTAGCTTCAGGTCACAAGCGCTGGGCCAAGGGGTGCCTTCTGGCCCGGACTTCTGCTCCCTGGCTGTCACGGAAGGAGGCCGCTCCCCGGACTCTCACCCACGGCAGCCTGGAAGCTGCTTCCTCCCTCCGAGAGGTGGATGGGAGCTAAAGCACGGCTCCTCTATCGTATGGGTTTTCGAGGAAGACTGCTAGCCATTAGACTCCCATGGAAAGTGGGCCCGCAGTGCTCGTTTCATGAAACACGTGAGGAGTCGTGTTCTGCCTCCTGCCGCCCAGGGCCCGAGTCTCACTTCGAAAAGGCTCTCGGCCTCACTTGCCGTGCTCTCCGCATTCCCACAGCAAACGGCTGCCCACCTCAGCAACGGCTATTGGAGCTGAGGCGCGGGTTCTCACCAGAGCTGTGGCTCCCAGTTAGGGGGCTGCCTTTAGGCCTGCACGCACACACGGGGCAACGGGAATGGCCTCGTCCACACGAGGTGAGTTGACAGCTGCCTTCGGCACCGGCCTGTCTCTCCCCCGATTCTCTGTATGGAGCCCGTCCCCAGGCTCTCTCTCACCCACGCTCCACCCTAAACCGCTTCCTCCCGCAGAGAGGTCGACGGTAGCTTAAAGCACGGTTTCTGCACACTGTTGTTTCTCCGAGTTGGAACGCCCGCCTTTAGGCTTCCATGCCCAAGTAGGGCCGCAGGGCTGGCTAGATCAACCACACGGCTAGTCGTGTTCTGCCTTCTGCCGGGGCCTGCGTCTCCCTCGCAAAAGGCTTTGGGCTCCCTTGCAGTGCTCTCCTGCACGCACACCACGCCATGCTTCTACCCTCGGGAGCTGCTGGTTTAGCTGAAGCACGGATTCTCTCCCGAGTTCTTCCTTCGAGTTAGGGGGTTGTCTTTGAGGCTCCACGCACCTCCACCGGGGGCATCGGTACTAGACCCGTAACCATGGTGTGAGTTGAGAGCTGCCTTCTGCACCGGCCTGTCTCTCCCACGCTTTTACGTAATGGAACCCGTCCCCAGGCTCTCACCCACAGTACACCCTAAACTGCTTCCTCTCACAGGGAGGACGAGGGTCGCTAAAGCACGGTTTCCCTACAGTGTTGCTTCTCCCGGTTGGAACGCGGGCTCTTCGACTTCCATGCGAGAGTGGGGCCGCAGCGCTAACTTCATGAAACAAGTGGGGAGTCGTGTTCTGCTCTCTCCCGGGGCCTGAGCCTCACCCGGAACCTGGGGGTGGGCTCACGTGCAGTGGGCTCACTCACGCGCACAGCAAAATGCGTCCACCCTCCGGCAGAGGGCTCTTTCAGCCGAAGCAGGGATGCTCTACGGAGTTGTTCCTTTGAGTTAGGTGGTTGGCTACTTAGGCCCGCAGGCACACCCGGGGCCAGGGTCCCAGCCTCATAAACAAGAGGTGTGTTGAGAGCCGCCTCGCGCACCGGCCTGCTTCTCACTCCATTTCACGTGGGGGACCCTTTCCCGGCCTCTCCTACAAGAACACTGGAAAATTGCTCCAGCTTCAGGGACGGCGAAGTTCAGTAAAGCGCAGCTAAGTCGGTAGCATTGATTCTTGGCGTTGGTAGCCCGGTAGCTAGGCATCCAGGCACACGGGGTACAGCAGTGCCAATCTCCTAAACGGAGAGGGGAGTCGACAGCAGCCTTCCTTTACACTCCTGCTTCTCACTCAGAGTTACGTTTTCGTTCCCTTCCCCAAGCTTTCACCAAAACACACGACAGATGACGCTCACGCTCAAGAAGGGCGATCTTTGCTGAGGCAAGGGTTCTCTACAGCTTTGTCCCTTTGCGATGGGTGGGCGGCCGTTAGGACTCCACGCACGCACGGGAGAGCCGATCTAGGTTCCCGAAACAAGAGCTGAGTCGAGAGGTGCCTTCTGCCCATGCCTATTTCTCCCTCGGAATTCTGCTGGGACTCAGTCCCCAGGTTTGCCTCCAGCAGAGTTGAAAATGCTGCCACCCTGTGCAGAGGCGAATGAGCTGCAGCTGGGAGTCTTTACAGGCTTTTTCTGCCAGATCCGTGTGGAGCACCCAGCATTCCAGTGCACACATGGAGCAGTGGCGTTAGCTTCAGGTCACAAGCGCTGGGCCAAGGGGTGCCTTCTGGCCCGGACTTCTGCTCCCTGGCTGTCACGGAAGGAGACCGCTCCCCGGACTCTCACCCACGGCAGCCTGGAAGCTGCTTCCTCCCTCCGAGAGGTGGATGGGAGCTAAAGCACGGCTCCTCTATCGTATGGGTTTTCGAGGAAGACTGCTAGCCATTAGACTCCCATGGAAAGTGGGCCCGCAGTGCTCGTTTCATGAAACACGTGAGGAGTCGTGTTCTGCCTCCTGCCGCCCAGGGCCCGAGTCTCACTTCGAAAAGGCTCTCGGCCTCACTTGCCGTGCTCTCCGCATTCCCACAGCAAACGGCTGCCCACCTCAGCAACGGCTATTGGAGCTGAGGCGCGGGTTCTCACCAGAGCTGTGGCTCCCAGTTAGGGGGCTGCCTTTAGGCCTGCACGCACACACGGGGCAACGGGAATGGCCTCGTCCACACGAGGTGAGTTGACAGCTGCCTTCGGCACCGGCCTGTCTCTCCCCCGATTCTCTGTATGGAGCCCGTCCCCAGGCTCTCTCTCACCCACGCTCCACCCTAAACCGCTTCCTCCCGCAGAGAGGTCGACGGTAGCTTAAAGCACGGTTTCTGCACACTGTTGTTTCTCCGAGTTGGAACGCCCGCCTTTAGGCTTCCATGCCCAAGTAGGGCCGCAGGGCTGGCTAGATCAACCACACGGCTAGTCGTGTTCTGCCTTCTGCCGGGGCCTGCGTCTCCCTCGCAAAAGGCTTTGGGCTCCCTTGCAGTGCTCTCCTGCACGCACACCACGCCATGCTTCTACCCTCGGGAGCTGCTGGTTTAGCTGAAGCACGGATTCTCTCCCGAGTTCTTCCTTCGAGTTAGGGGGTTGTCTTTGAGGCTCCACGCACCTCCACCGGGGGCATCGGTACTAGACCCGTAACCATGGTGTGAGTTGAGAGCTGCCTTCTGCACCGGCCTGTCTCTCCCACGATTTTACGTAATGGAGCCCGTCCCCAGGCTCTCACCCACAGTACACCCTAAACTGCTTCCTCTCACAGGGAGGACGAGGGTAGCTAAAGCACGGTTTCCCTACAGTGTTGCTTCTCCCGGTTGGAACGCGGGCTCTTCGACTTCCATGCGAGAGTGGGGCCGCAGCGCTAACTTCATGAAACAAGTGGGGAGTCGTGTTCTGCTCTCTCCCGGGGCCTGAGCCTCACCCGGAACCTGGGGGTGGGCTCACGTGCAGTGGGCTCACTCACGCGCACAGCAAAATGCGTCCACCCTCCGGCAGAGGGCTCTTTCAGCCGAAGCAGGGATGCTCTACGGAGTTGTTCCTTTGAGTTAGGTGGTTGGCTACTTAGGCCCGCAGGCACACCCGGGGCCAGGGTCCCAGCCTCATAAACAAGAGGTGTGTTGAGAGCCGCCTCGCGCACCGGCCTGCTTCTCACTCCATTTCACGTGGGGGACCCTTTCCCGGCCTCTCCTACAAGAACACTGGAAAATTGCTCCAGCTTCAGGGACGGCGAAGTTCAGTAAAGCGCAGCTAAGTCGGTAGCATTGATTCTTGGCGTTGGTAGCCCGGTAGCTAGGCATCCAGGCACACGGGGTACAGCAGTGCCAATCTCCTAAACGGAGAGGGGAGTCGACAGCAGCCTTCCTTTACACTCCTGCTTCTCACTCAGAGTTACGTTTTCGTTCCCTTCCCCAAGCTTTCACCAAAACACACGACAGATGACGCTCACGCTCAGGAAGGGCGATCTTTGCTGAGGCAAGGGTTCTCTACAGCTTTGTCCCTTTGCGATGGGTGGGCGGCCGTTAGGACTCCACGCACGCACGGGAGAGCCGATCTAGGTTCCCGAAACAAGAGCTGAGTCGAGAGGTGCCTTCTGCCCATGCCTATTTCTCCCTCGGAATTCTGCTGGGACTCAGTCCCCAGGTTTGCCCTCCAGCAGAGTTGAAAATGCTGCCACCCTGTGCAGAGGCGAATGAGCTGCAGCTGGGAGTCTTTACAGGCTTCTTTCTGCCAGATCCGTGTGGAGCACCCAGCATTCCAGTGCACACATGGAGCAGTGGCGTTAGCTTCAGGTCACAAGCGCTGGGCCAAGGGGTGCCTTCTGGCCCGGACTTCTGCTCCCTGGCTGTCACGGAAGGAGACCGCTCCCCGGACTCTCACCCACGGCAGCCTGGAAGCTGCTTCCTCCCTCCGAGAGGTGGATGGGAGCTAAAGCACGGCTCCTCTATCGTATGGGTTTTCGAGGAAGACTGCTAGCCATTAGACTCCCATGGAAAGTGGGCCCGCAGTGCTCGTTTCATGAAACACGTGAGGAGTCGTGTTCTGCCTCCTGCCGCCCAGGGCCCGAGTCTCACTTCGAAAAGGCTCTCGGCCTCACTTGCCGTGCTCTCCGCATTCCCACAGCAAACGGCTGCCCACCTCAGCAACGGCTATTGGAGCTGAAGCGCGGGTTCTCACCAGAGCTGTGGCTTCCAGTTAGGGGGCTGCCTTTAGGCCTGCACGCACACACGGGGCAACGGGAATGGCCTCGTCCACACGAGGTGAGTTGACAGCTGCCTTCGGCACCGGCCTGTCTCTCCCCCGATTCTCTGTATGGAGCCCGTCCCCAGGCTCTCTCTCACCCACGCTCCACCCTAAACCGCTTCCTCCCGCAGAGAGGTCGACGGTAGCTTAAAGCACGGTTTCTGCACACTGTTGTTTCTCCGAGTTGGAACGCCCGCCTTTAGGCTTCCATGCCCAAGTAGGGCCGCAGGGCTGGCTAGATCAACCACACGGCTAGTCGTGTTCTGCCTTCTGCCGGGGCCTGCGTCTCCCTCGCAAAAGGCTTTGGGCTCCCTTGCAGTGCTCTCCTGCACGCACACCACGCCATGCTTCTACCCTCGGGAGCTGCTGGTTTAGCTGAAGCACGGATTCTCTCCCGAGTTCTTCCTTCGAGTTAGGGGGTTGTCTTTGAGGCTCCACGCACCTCCACCGGGGGCATCGGTACTAGACCCGTAACCATGGTGTGAGTTGAGAGCTGCCTTCTGCACCGGCCTGTCTCTCCCACGATTTTACGTAATGGAGCCCGTCCCCAGGCTCTCACCCACAGTACACCCTAAACTGCTTCCTCTCACAGGGAGGACGAGGGTAGCTAAAGCACGGTTTCCCTACAGTGTTGCTTCTCCCGGTTGGAACGCGGGCTCTTCGACTTCCATGCGAGAGTGGGGCCGCAGCGCTAACTTCATGAAACAAGTGGGGAGTCGTGTTCTGCTCTCTCCCGGGGCCTGAGCCTCACCCGGAACCTGGGGGTGGGCTCACGTGCAGTGGGCTCACTCACGCGCACAGCAAAATGCGTCCACCCTCCGGCAGAGGGCTCTTTCAGCCGAAGCAGGGATGCTCTACGGAGTTGTTCCTTTGAGTTAGGTGGTTGGCTACTTAGGCCCGCAGGCACACCCGGGGCCAGGGTCCCAGCCTCATAAACAAGAGGTGTGTTGAGAGCCGCCTCGCGCACCGGCCTGCTTCTCACTCCATTTCACGTGGGGGACCCTTTCCCGGCCTCTCCTACAAGAACACTGGAAAATTGCTCCAGCTTCAGGGACGGCGAAGTTCAGTAAAGCGCAGCTAAGTCGGTAGCATTGATTCTTGGCGTTGGTAGCCCGGTAGCTAGGCATCCAGGCACACGGGGTACAGCAGTGCCAATCTCCTAAACGGAGAGGGGAGTCGACAGCAGCCTTCCTTTACACTCCTGCTTCTCACTCAGAGTTACGTTTTCGTTCCCTTCCCCAAGCTTTCACCAAAACACACGACAGATGACGCTCACGCTCAAGAAGGGCGATCTTTGCTGAGGCAAGTGTTCTCTACAGCTTTGTCCCTTTGCGATGGGTGGGCGGCCGTTAGGACTCCACGCACGCACGGGAGAGCCGATCTAGGTTCCCGAAACAAGAGCTGAGTCGAGAGGTGCCTTCTGCCCATGCCTATTTCTCCCTCGGAATTCTGCTGGGACTCAGTCCCCAGGTTTGCCCTCCAGCAGAGTTGAAAATGCTGCCACCCTGTGCAGAGGCGAATGAGCTGCAGCTGGGAGTCTTTACAGGCTTCTTTCTGCCAGATCCGTGTGGAGCACCCAGCATTCCAGTGCACACATGGAGCAGTGGCGTTAGCTTCAGGTCACAAGCGCTGGGCCAAGGGGTGCCTTCTGGCCCGGACTTCTGCTCCCTGGCTGTCACGGAAGGAGACCGCTCCCCGGACTCTCACCCACGGCAGCCTGGAAGCTGCTTCCTCCCTCCGAGAGGTGGATGGGAGCTAAAGCACGGCTCCTCTATCGTATGGGTTTTCGAGGAAGACTGCTAGCCATTAGACTCCCATGGAAAGTGGGCCCGCAGTGCTCGTTTCATGAAACACGTGAGGAGTCGTGTTCTGCCTCCTGCCGCCCAGGGCCCGAGTCTCACTTCGAAAAGGCTCTCGGCCTCACTTGCCGTGCTCTCCGCATTCCCACAGCAAACGGCTGCCCACCTCAGCAACGGCTATTGGAGCTGAAGCGCGGGTTCTCACCAGAGCTGTGGCTTCCAGTTAGGGGGCTGCCTTTAGGCCTGCACGCACACACGGGGCAACGGGAATGGCCTCGTCCACACGAGGTGAGTTGACAGCTGCCTTCGGCACCGGCCTGTCTCTCCCCCGATTCTCTGTATGGAGCCCGTCCCCAGGCTCTCTCTCACCCACGCTCCACCCTAAACCGCTTCCTCCCGCAGAGAGGTCGACGGTAGCTTAAAGCACGGTTTCTGCACACTGTTGTTTCTCCGAGTTGGAACGCCCGCCTTTAGGCTTCCATGCCCAAGTAGGGCCGCAGGGCTGGCTAGATCAACCACACGGCTAGTCGTGTTCTGCCTTCTGCCGGGGCCTGCGTCTCCCTCGCAAAAGGCTTTGGGCTCCCTTGCAGTGCTCTCCTGCACGCACACCACGCCATGCTTCTACCCTCGGGAGCTGCTGGTTTAGCTGAAGCACGGATTCTCTCCCGAGTTCTTCCTTCGAGTTAGGGGGTTGTCTTTGAGGCTCCACGCACCTCCACCGGGGGCATCGGTACTAGACCCGTAACCATGGTGTGAGTTGAGAGCTGCCTTCTGCACCGGCCTGTCTCTCCCACGATTTTACGTAATGGAGCCCGTCCCCAGGCTCTCACCCACAGTACACCCTAAACTGCTTCCTCTCACAGGGAGGACGAGGGTAGCTAAAGCACGGTTTCCCTACAGTGTTGCTTCTCCCGGTTGGAACGCGGGCTCTTCGACTTCCATGCGAGAGTGGGGCCGCAGTGCTAACTTCATGAAACAAGTGGGGAGTCGTGTTCTGCTCTCTCCCGGGGCCTGAGCCTCACCCGGAACCTGGGGGTGGGCTCACGTGCAGTGGGCTCACTCACGCGCACAGCAAAATGCGTCCACCCTCCGGCAGAGGGCTCTTTCAGCCGAAGCAGGGATGCTCTACGGAGTTGTTCCTTTGAGTTAGGTGGTTGGCTACTTAGGCCCGCAGGCACACCCGGGGCCAGGGTCCCAGCCTCATAAACAAGAGGTGTGTTGAGAGCCGCCTCGCGCACCGGCCTGCTTCTCACTCCATTTCACGTGGGGGACCCTTTCCCGGCCTCTCCTACAAGAACACTGGAAAATTGCTCCAGCTTCAGGGACGGCGAAGTTCAGTAAAGCGCAGCTAAGTCGGTAGCATTGATTCTTGGCGTTGGTAGCCCGGTAGCTAGGCATCCAGGCACACGGGGTACAGCAGTGCCAATCTCCTGAACGGAGAGGGGAGTCGACAGCAGCCTTCCTTTACACTCCTGCTTCTCACTCAGAGTTACGTTTTCGTTCCCTTCCCCAAGCTTTCACCAAAACACACGACAGATGACGCTCACGCTCAGGAAGGGCGATCTTTGCTGAGGCAAGGGTTCTCTACAGCTTTGTCCCTTTGCGATGGGTGGGCGGCCGTTAGGACTCCACGCACGCACGGGAGAGCCGATCTAGGTTCCCGAAACAAGAGCTGAGTCGAGAGGTGCCTTCTGCCCATGCCTATTTCTCCCTCGGAATTCTGCTGGGACTCAGTCCCCAGGTTTGCCCTCCAGCAGAGTTGAAAATGCTGCCACCCTGTGCAGAGGCGAATGAGCTGCAGCTGGGAGTCTTTACAGGCTTCTTTCTGCCAGATCCGTGTGGAGCACCCAGCATTCCAGTGCACACATGGAGCAGTGGCGTTAGCTTCAGGTCACAAGCGCTGGGCCAAGGGGTGCCTTCTGGCCCGGACTTCTGCTCCCTGGCTGTCACGGAAGGAGACCGCTCCCCGGACTCTCACCCACGGCAGCCTGGAAGCTGCTTCCTCCCTCCGAGAGGTGGATGGGAGCTAAAGCACGGCTCCTCTATCGTATGGGTTTTCGAGGAAGACTGCTAGCCATTAGACTCCCATGGAAAGTGGGCCCGCAGTGCTCGTTTCATGAAACACGTGAGGAGTCGTGTTCTGCCTCCTGCCGCCCAGGGCCCGAGTCTCACTTCGAAAAGGCTCTCGGCCTCACTTGCCGTGCTCTCCGCATTCCCACAGCAAACGGCTGCCCACCTCAGCAACGGCTATTGGAGCTGAAGCGCGGGTTCTCACCAGAGCTGTGGCTTCCAGTTAGGGGGCTGCCTTTAGGCCTGCACGCACACACGGGGCAACGGGAATGGCCTCGTCCACACGAGGTGAGTTGACAGCTGCCTTCGGCACCGGCCTGTCTCTCCCCCGATTCTCTGTATGGAGCCCGTCCCCAGGCTCTCTCTCACCCACGCTCCACCCTAAACCGCTTCCTCCCGCAGAGAGGTCGACGGTAGCTTAAAGCACGGTTTCTGCACACTGTTGTTTCTCCGAGTTGGAACGCCCGCCTTTAGGCTTCCATGCCCAAGTAGGGCCGCAGGGCTGGCTAGATCAACCACACGGCTAGTCGTGTTCTGCCTTCTGCCGGGGCCTGCGTCTCCCTCGCAAAAGGCTTTGGGCTCCCTTGCAGTGCTCTCCTGCACGCACACCACGCCATGCTTCTACCCTCGGGAGCTGCTGGTTTAGCTGAAGCACGGATTCTCTCCCGAGTTCTTCCTTCGAGTTAGGGGGTTGTCTTTGAGGCTCCACGCACCTCCACCGGGGGCATCGGTACTAGACCCGTAACCATGGTGTGAGTTGAGAGCTGCCTTCTGCACCGGCCTGTCTCTCCCACGATTTTACGTAATGGAGCCCGTCCCCAGGCTCTCACCCACAGTACACCCTAAACTGCTTCCTCTCACAGGGAGGACGAGGGTAGCTAAAGCACGGTTTCCCTACAGTGTTGCTTCTCCCGGTTGGAACGCGGGCTCTTCGACTTCCATGCGAGAGTGGGGCCGCAGCGCTAACTTCATGAAACAAGTGGGGAGTCGTGTTCTGCTCTCTCCCGGGGCCTGAGCCTCACCCGGAACCTGGGGGTGGGCTCACGTGCAGTGGGCTCACTCACGCGCACAGCAAAATGCGTCCACCCTCCGGCAGAGGGCTCTTTCAGCCGAAGCAGGGATGCTCCACGGAGTTGTTCCTTTGAGTTAGGTGGTTGGCTACTTAGGCCCGCAGGCACACCCGGGGCCAGGGTCCCAGCCTCATAAACAAGAGGTGTGTTGAGAGCCGCCTCGCGCACCGGCCTGCTTCTCACTCCATTTCACGTGGGGGACCCTTTCCCGGCCTCTCCTACAAGAACACTGGAAAATTGCTCCAGCTTCAGGGACGGCGAAGTTCAGTAAAGCGCAGCTAAGTCGGTAGCATTGATTCTTGGCGTTGGTAGCCCGGTAGCTAGGCATCCAGGCACACGGGGTACAGCAGTGCCAATCTCCTAAACGGAGAGGGGAGTCGACAGCAGCCTTCCTTTACACTCCTGCTTCTCACTCAGAGTTACGTTTTCGTTCCCTTCCCCAAGCTTTCACCAAAACACACGACAGATGACGCTCACGCTCAAGAAGGGCGATCTTTGCTGAGGCAAGGGTTCTCTACAGCTTTGTCCCTTTGCGATGGGTGGGCGGCCGTTAGGACTCCACGCACGCACGGGAGAGCCGATCTAGGTTCCCGAAACAAGAGCTGAGTCGAGAGGTGCCTTCTGCCCATGCCTATTTCTCCCTCGGAATTCTGCTGGGACTCAGTCCCCAGGTTTGCCCTCCAGCAGGGTTGAAAATGCTGCCACCCTGTGCAGAGGCGAATGAGCTGCAGCTGGGAGTCTTTACAGGCTTCTTTCTGCCAGATCCGTGTGGAGCACCCAGCATTCCAGTGCACACATGGAGCAGTGGCGTTAGCTTCAGGTCACAAGCGCTGGGCCAAGGGGTGCGTTCTGGCCCGGACTTCTGCTCCCTGGCTGTCACGGAAGGAGACCGCTCCCCGGACTCTCACCCACGGCAGCCTGGAAGCTGCTTCCTCCCTCCGAGAGGTGGATGGGAGCTAAAGCACGGCTCCTCTATCGTATGGGTTTTCGAGGAAGACTGCTAGCCATTAGACTCCCATGGAAAGTGGGCCCGCAGTGCTCGTTTCATGAAACACGTGAGGAGTCGTGTTCTGCCTCCTGCCGCCCAGGGCCCGAGTCTCACTTCGAAAAGGCTCTCGGCCTCACTTGCCGTGCTCTCCGCATTCCCACAGCAAACGGCTGCCCACCTCAGCAACGGCTATTGGAGCTGAAGCGCGGGTTCTCACCAGAGCTGTGGCTTCCAGTTAGGGGGCTGCCTTTAGGCCTGCACGCACACACGGGGCAACGGGAATGGCCTCGTCCACACGAGGTGAGTTGACAGCTGCCTTCGGCACCGGCCTGTCTCTCCCCCGATTCTCTGTATGGAGCCCGTCCCCAGGCTCTCTCTCACCCACGCTCCACCCTAAACCGCTTCCTCCCGCAGAGAGGTCGACGGTAGCTTAAAGCACGGTTTCTGCACACTGTTGTTTCTCCGAGTTGGAACGCCCGCCTTTAGGCTTCCATGCCCAAGTAGGGCCGCAGGGCTGGCTAGATCAACCACACGGCTAGTCGTGTTCTGCCTTCTGCCGGGGCCTGCGTCTCCCTCGCAAAAGGCTTTGGGCTCCCTTGCAGTGCTCTCCTGCACGCACACCACGCCATGCTTCTACCCTCGGGAGCTGCTGGTTTAGCTGAAGCACGGATTCTCTCCCGAGTTCTTCCTTCGAGTTAGGGGGTTGTCTTTGAGGCTCCACGCACCTCCACCGGGGGCATCGGTACTAGACCCGTAACCATGGTGTGAGTTGAGAGCTGCCTTCTGCACCGGCCTGTCTCTCCCACGATTTTACGTAATGGAACCCGTCCCCAGGCTCTCACCCACAGTACACCCTAAACTGCTTCCTCTCACAGGGAGGACGAGGGTAGCTAAAGCACGGTTTCCCTACAGTGTTGCTTCTCCCGGTTGGAACGCTGGCTCTTCGACTTCCATGCGAGAGTGGGGCCGCAGTGCTAACTTCATGAAACAAGTGGGGAGTCGTGTTCTGCTCTCTCCCGGGGCCTGAGCCTCACCCGGAACCTGGGGGTGGGCTCACGTGCAGTGGGCTCACTCACGCGCACAGCAAAATGCGTCCACCCTCCGGCAGAGGGCTCTTTCAGCCGAAGCAGGGATGCTCTACGGAGTTGTTCCTTTGAGTTAGGTGGTTGGCTACTTAGGCCCGCAGGCACACCCGGGGCCAGGGTCCCAGCCTCATAAACAAGAGGTGTGTTGAGAGCCGCCTCGCGCACCGGCCTGCTTCTCACTCCATTTCACGTGGGGGACCCTTTCCCGGCCTCTCCTACAAGAACACTGGAAAATTGCTCCAGCTTCAGGGACGGCGAAGTTCAGTAAAGCGCAGCTAAGTCGGTAGCATTGATTCTTGGCGTTGGTAGCCCGGTAGCTAGGCATCCAGGCACACGGGGTACAGCAGTGCCAATCTCCTAAACGGAGAGGGGAGTCGACAGCAGCCTTCCTTTACACTCCTGCTTCTCACTCAGAGTTACGTTTTCGTTCCCTTCCCCAAGCTTTCACCAAAACACACGACAGATGACGCTCACGCTCAAGAAGGGCGATCTTTGCTGAGGCAAGGGTTCTCTACAGCTTTGTCCCTTTGCGATGGGTGGGCGGCCGTTAGGACTCCACGCACGCACGGGAGAGCCGATCTAGGTTCCCGAAACAAGAGCTGAGTCGAGAGGTGCCTTCTGCCCATGCCTATTTCTCCCTCGGAATTCTGCTGGGACTCAGTCCCCAGGTTTGCCCTCCAGCAGAGTTGAAAATGCTGCCACCCTGTGCAGAGGCGAATGAGCTGCAGCTGGGAGTCTTTACAGGCTTCTTTCTGCCAGATCCGTGTGGAGCACCCAGCATTCCAGTGCACACATGGAGCAGTGGCGTTAGCTTCAGGTCACAAGCGCTGGGCCAAGGGGTGCCTTCTGGCCCGGACTTCTGCTCCCTGGCTGTCACGGAAGGAGACCGCTCCCCGGACTCTCACCCACGGCAGCCTGGAAGCTGCTTCCTCCCTCCGAGAGGTGGATGGGAGCTAAAGCACGGCTCCTCTATCGTATGGGTTTTCGAGGAAGACTGCTAGCCATTAGACTCCCATGGAAAGTGGGCCCGCAGTGCTCGTTTCATGAAACACGTGAGGAGTCGTGTTCTGCCTCCTGCCGCCCAGGGCCCGAGTCTCACTTCGAAAAGGCTCTCGGCCTCACTTGCCGTGCTCTCCGCATTCCCACAGCAAACGGCTGCCCACCTCAGCAACGGCTATTGGAGCTGAAGCGCGGGTTCTCACCAGAGCTGTGGCTTCCAGTTAGGGGGCTGCCTTTAGGCCTGCACGCACACACGGGGCAACGGGAATGGCCTCGTCCACACGAGGTGAGTTGACAGCTGCCTTCGGCACCGGCCTGTCTCTCCCCCGATTCTCTGTATGGAGCCCGTCCCCAGGCTCTCTCTCACCCACGCTCCACCCTAAACCGCTTCCTCCCGCAGAGAGGTCGACGGTAGCTTAAAGCACGGTTTCTGCACACTGTTGTTTCTCCGAGTTGGAACGCCCGCCTTTAGGCTTCCATGCCCAAGTAGGGCCGCAGGGCTGGCTAGATCAACCACACGGCCAGTCATGTTCTGCCTTCTGCCGGGGCCTGCGTCTCCCTCGCAAAAGGCTTTGGGCTCCCTTGCAGTGCTCTCCTGCACGCACACCACGCCATGCTTCTACCCTCGGGAGCTGCTGGTTTAGCTGAAGCACGGATTCTCTCCCGAGTTCTTCCTTCGAGTTAGGGGGTTGTCTTTGAGGCTCCACGCACCTCCACCGGGGGCATCGGTACTAGACCCGTAACCATGGTGTGAGTTGAGAGCTGCCTTCTGCACCGGCCTGTCTCTCCCACGATTTTACGTAATGGAGCCCGTCCCCAGGCTCTCACCCACAGTACACCCTAAACTGCTTCCTCTCACAGGGAGGACGAGGGTAGCTAAGGCACGGTTTCCCTACAGTGTTGCTTCTCCCGGTTGGAACGCTGGCTCTTCGACTTCCATGCGAGAGTGGGGCCGCAGTGCTAACTTCATGAAACAAGTGGGGAGTCGTGTTCTGCTCTCTCCCGGGGCCTGAGCCTCACCCGGAACCTGGGGGTGGGCTCACGTGCAGTGGGCTCACTCACGCGCACAGCAAAATGCGTCCACCCTCCGGCAGAGGGCTCTTTCAGCCGAAGCAGGGATGCTCTACGGAGTTGTTCCTTTGAGTTAGGTGGTTGGCTACTTAGGCCCGCAGGCACACCCGGGGCCAGGGTCCCAGCCTCATAAACAAGAGGTGTGTTGAGAGCCGCCTCGCGCACCGGCCTGCTTCTCACTCCATTTCACGTGGGGGACCCTTTCCCGGCCTCTCCTACAAGAACACTGGAAAATTGCTCCAGCTTCAGGGACGGCGAAGTTCAGTAAAGCGCAGCTAAGTCGGTAGCATTGATTCTTGGCGTTGGTAGCCCGGTAGCTAGGCATCCAGGCACACGGGGTACAGCAGTGCCAATCTCCTAAACGGAGAGGGGAGTCGACAGCAGCCTTCCTTTACACTCCTGCTTCTCACTCAGAGTTACGTTTTCGTTCCCTTCCCCAAGCTTTCACCAAAACACACGACAGATGACGCTCACGCTCAAGAAGGGCGATCTTTGCTGAGGCAAGGGTTCTCTACAGCTTTGTCCCTTTGCGATGGGTGGGCGGCCGTTAGGACTCCACGCACGCACGGGAGAGCCGATCTAGGTTCCCGAAACAAGAGCTGAGTCGAGAGGTGCCTTCTGCCCATGCCTATTTCTCCCTCGGAATTCTGCTGGGACTCAGTCCCCAGGTTTGCCCTCCAGCAGGGTTGAAAATGCTGCCACCCTGTGCAGAGGCGAATGAGCTGCAGCTGGGAGTCTTTACAGGCTTCTTTCTGCCAGATCCGTGTGGAGCACCCAGCATTCCAGTGCACACATGGAGCAGTGGCGTTAGCTTCAGGTCACAAGCGCTGGGCCAAGGGGTGCCTTCTGGCCCGGACTTCTGCTCCCTGGCTGTCACGGAAGGAGACCGCTCCCCGGACTCTCACCCACGGCAGCCTGGAAGCTGCTTCCTCCCTCCGAGAGGTGGATGGGAGCTAAAGCACGGCTCCTCTATCGTATGGGTTTTCGAGGAAGACTGCTAGCCATTAGACTCCCATGGAAAGTGGGCCCGCAGTGCTCGTTTCATGAAACACGTGAGGAGTCGTGTTCTGCCTCCTGCCGCCCAGGGCCCGAGTCTCACTTCGAAAAGGCTCTCGGCCTCACTTGCCGTGCTCTCCGCATTCCCACAGCAAACGGCTGCCCACCTCAGCAACGGCTATTGGAGCTGAAGCGCGGGTTCTCACCAGAGCTGTGGCTTCCAGTTAGGGGGCTGCCTTTAGGCCTGCACGCACACACGGGGCAACGGGAATGGCCTCGTCCACACGAGGTGAGTTGACAGCTGCCTTCGGCACCGGCCTGTCTCTCCCCCGATTCTCTGTATGGAGCCCGTCCCCAGGCTCTCTCTCACCCACGCTCCACCCTAAACCGCTTCCTCCCGCAGAGAGGTCGACGGTAGCTTAAAGCACGGTTTCTGCACACTGTTGTTTCTCCGAGTTGGAACGCCCGCCTTTAGGCTTCCATGCCCAAGTAGGGCCGCAGGGCTGGCTAGATCAACCACACGGCTAGTCGTGTTCTGCCTTCTGCCGGGGCCTGCGTCTCCCTCGCAAAAGGCTTTGGGCTCCCTTGCAGTGCTCTCCTGCACGCACACCACGCCATGCTTCTACCCTCGGGAGCTGCTGGTTTAGCTGAAGCACGGATTCTCTCCCGAGTTCTTCCTTCGAGTTAGGGGGTTGTCTTTGAGGCTCCACGCACCTCCACCGGGGGCATCGGTACTAGACCCGTAACCATGGTGTGAGTTGAGAGCTGCCTTCTGCACCGGCCTGTCTCTCCCACGATTTTACGTAATGGAGCCCGTCCCCAGGCTCTCACCCACAGTACACCCTAAACTGCTTCCTCTCACAGGGAGGACGAGGGTAGCTAAAGCACGGTTTCCCTACAGTGTTGCTTCTCCCGGTTGGAACGCGGGCTCTTCGACTTCCATGCGAGAGTGGGGCCGCAGCGCTAACTTCATGAAACAAGTGGGGAGTCGTGTTCTGCTCTCTCCCGGGGCCTGAGCCTCACCCGGAACCTGGGGGTGGGCTCACGTGCAGTGGGCTCACTCACGCGCACAGCAAAATGCGTCCACCCTCCGGCAGAGGGCTCTTTCAGCCGAAGCAGGGATGCTCCACGGAGTTGTTCCTTTGAGTTAGGTGGTTGGCTACTTAGGCCCGCAGGCACACCCGGGGCCAGGGTCCCAGCCTCATAAACAAGAGGTGTGTTGAGAGCCGCCTCGCGCACCGGCCTGCTTCTCACTCCATTTCACGTGGGGGACCCTTTCCCGGCCTCTCCTACAAGAACACTGGAAAATTGCTCCAGCTTCAGGGACGGCGAAGTTCAGTAAAGCGCAGCTAAGTCGGTAGCATTGATTCTTGGCGTTGGTAGCCCGGTAGCTAGGCATCCAGGCACACGGGGTACAGCAGTGTCAATCTCCTAAACGGAGAGGGGAGTCGACAGCAGCCTTCCTTTACACTCCTGCTTCTCACTCAGAGTTACGTTTTCGTTCCCTTCCCCAAGCTTTCACCAAAACACACGACAGATGACGCTCACGCTCAAGAAGGGCGATCTTTGCTGAGGCAAGGGTTCTCTACAGCTTTGTCCCTTTGCGATGGGTGGGCGGCCGTTAGGACTCCACGCACGCACGGGAGAGCCGATCTAGGTTCCCGAAACAAGAGCTGAGTCGAGAGGTGCCTTCTGCCCATGCCTATTTCTCCCTCGGAATTCTGCTGGGACTCAGTCCCCAGGTTTGCCCTCCAGCAGGGTTGAAAATGCTGCCACCCTGTGCAGAGGCGAATGAGCTGCAGCTGGGAGTCTTTACAGGCTTCTTTCTGCCAGATCCGTGTGGAGCACCCAGCATTCCAGTGCACACATGGAGCAGTGGCGTTAGCTTCAGGTCACAAGCGCTGGGCCAAGGGGTGCGTTCTGGCCCGGACTTCTGCTCCCTGGCTGTCACGGAAGGAGACCGCTCCCCGGACTCTCACCCACGGCAGCCTGGAAGCTGCTTCCTCCCTCCGAGAGGTGGATGGGAGCTAAAGCACGGCTCCTCTATCGTATGGGTTTTCGAGGAAGACTGCTAGCCATTAGACTCCCATGGAAAGTGGGCCCGCAGTGCTCGTTTCATGAAACACGTGAGGAGTCGTGTTCTGCCTCCTGCCGCCCAGGGCCCGAGTCTCACTTCGAAAAGGCTCTCGGCCTCACTTGCCGTGCTCTCCGCATTCCCACAGCAAACGGCTGCCCACCTCAGCAACGGCTATTGGAGCTGAAGCGCGGGTTCTCACCAGAGCTGTGGCTTCCAGTTAGGGGGCTGCCTTTAGGCCTGCACGCACACACGGGGCAACGGGAATGGCCTCGTCCACACGAGGTGAGTTGACAGCTGCCTTCGGCACCGGCCTGTCTCTCCCCCGATTCTCTGTATGGAGCCCGTCCCCAGGCTCTCTCTCACCCACGCTCCACCCTAAACCGCTTCCTCCCGCAGAGAGGTCGACGGTAGCTTAAAGCACGGTTTCTGCACACTGTTGTTTCTCCGAGTTGGAACGCCCGCCTTTAGGCTTCCATGCCCAAGTAGGGCCGCAGGGCTGGCTAGATCAACCACACGGCTAGTCGTGTTCTGCCTTCTGCCGGGGCCTGCGTCTCCCTCGCAAAAGGCTTTGGGCTCCCTTGCAGTGCTCTCCTGCACGCACACCACGCCATGCTTCTACCCTCGGGAGCTGCTGGTTTAGCTGAAGCACGGATTCTCTCCCGAGTTCTTCCTTCGAGTTAGGGGGTTGTCTTTGAGGCTCCACGCACCTCCACCGGGGGCATCGGTACTAGACCCGTAACCATGGTGTGAGTTGAGAGCTGCCTTCTGCACCGGCCTGTCTCTCCCACGATTTTACGTAATGGAACCCGTCCCCAGGCTCTCACCCACAGTACACCCTAAACTGCTTCCTCTCACAGGGAGGACGAGGGTAGCTAAAGCACGGTTTCCCTACAGTGTTGCTTCTCCCGGTTGGAACGCTGGCTCTTCGACTTCCATGCGAGAGTGGGGCCGCAGTGCTAACTTCATGAAACAAGTGGGGAGTCGTGTTCTGCTCTCTCCCGGGGCCTGAGCCTCACCCGGAACCTGGGGGTGGGCTCACGTGCAGTGGGCTCACTCACGCGCACAGCAAAATGCGTCCACCCTCCGGCAGAGGGCTCTTTCAGCCGAAGCAGGGATGCTCTACGGAGTTGTTCCTTTGAGTTAGGTGGTTGGCTACTTAGGCCCGCAGGCACACCCGGGGCCAGGGTCCCAGCCTCATAAACAAGAGGTGTGTTGAGAGCCGCCTCGCGCACCGGCCTGCTTCTCACTCCATTTCACGTGGGGGACCCTTTCCCGGCCTCTCCTACAAGAACACTGGAAAATTGCTCCAGCTTCAGGGACGGCGAAGTTCAGTAAAGCGCAGCTAAGTCGGTAGCATTGATTCTTGGCGTTGGTAGCCCGGTAGCTAGGCATCCAGGCACACGGGGTACAGCAGTGCCAATCTCCTAAACGGAGAGGGGAGTCGACAGCAGCCTTCCTTTACACTCCTGCTTCTCACTCAGAGTTACGTTTTCGTTCCCTTCCCCAAGCTTTCACCAAAACACACGACAGATGACGCTCACGCTCAAGAAGGGCGATCTTTGCTGAGGCAAGGGTTCTCTACAGCTTTGTCCCTTTGCGATGGGTGGGCGGCCGTTAGGACTCCACGCACGCACGGGAGAGCCGATCTAGGTTCCCGAAACAAGAGCTGAGTCGAGAGGTGCCTTCTGCCCATGCCTATTTCTCCCTCGGAATTCTGCTGGGACTCAGTCCCCAGGTTTGCCCTCCAGCAGAGTTGAAAATGCTGCCACCCTGTGCAGAGGCGAATGAGCTGCAGCTGGGAGTCTTTACAGGCTTCTTTCTGCCAGATCCGTGTGGAGCACCCAGCATTCCAGTGCACACATGGAGCAGTGGCGTTAGCTTCAGGTCACAAGCGCTGGGCCAAGGGGTGCCTTCTGGCCCGGACTTCTGCTCCCTGGCTGTCACGGAAGGAGACCGCTCCCCGGACTCTCACCCACGGCAGCCTGGAAGCTGCTTCCTCCCTCCGAGAGGTGGATGGGAGCTAAAGCACGGCTCCTCTATCGTATGGGTTTTCGAGGAAGACTGCTAGCCATTAGACTCCCATGGAAAGTGGGCCCGCAGTGCTCGTTTCATGAAACACGTGAGGAGTCGTGTTCTGCCTCCTGCCGCCCAGGGCCCGAGTCTCACTTCGAAAAGGCTCTCGGCCTCACTTGCCGTGCTCTCCGCATTCCCACAGCAAACGGCTGCCCACCTCAGCAACGGCTATTGGAGCTGAAGCGCGGGTTCTCACCAGAGCTGTGGCTTCCAGTTAGGGGGCTGCCTTTAGGCCTGCACGCACACACGGGGCAACGGGAATGGCCTCGTCCACACGAGGTGAGTTGACAGCTGCCTTCGGCACCGGCCTGTCTCTCCCCCGATTCTCTGTATGGAGCCCGTCCCCAGGCTCTCTCTCACCCACGCTCCACCCTAAACCGCTTCCTCCCGCAGAGAGGTCGACGGTAGCTTAAAGCACGGTTTCTGCACACTGTTGTTTCTCCGAGTTGGAACGCCCGCCTTTAGGCTTCCATGCCCAAGTAGGGCCGCAGGGCTGGCTAGATCAACCACACGGCCAGTCATGTTCTGCCTTCTGCCGGGGCCTGCGTCTCCCTCGCAAAAGGCTTTGGGCTCCCTTGCAGTGCTCTCCTGCACGCACACCACGCCATGCTTCTACCCTCGGGAGCTGCTGGTTTAGCTGAAGCACGGATTCTCTCCCGAGTTCTTCCTTCGAGTTAGGGGGTTGTCTTTGAGGCTCCACGCACCTCCACCGGGGGCATCGGTACTAGACCCGTAACCATGGTGTGAGTTGAGAGCTGCCTTCTGCACCGGCCTGTCTCTCCCACGATTTTACGTAATGGAGCCCGTCCCCAGGCTCTCACCCACAGTACACCCTAAACTGCTTCCTCTCACAGGGAGGACGAGGGTAGCTAAAGCACGGTTTCCCTACAGTGTTGCTTCTCCCGGTTGGAACGCGGGCTCTTCGACTTCCATGCGAGAGTGGGGCCGCAGTGCTAACTTCATGAAACAAGTGGGGAGTCGTGTTCTGCTCTCTCCCGGGGCCTGAGCCTCACCCGGAACCTGGGGGTGGGCTCACGTGCAGTGGGCTCACTCACGCGCACAGCAAAATGCGTCCACCCTCCGGCAGAGGGCTCTTTCAGCCGAAGCAGGGATGCTCTACGGAGTTGTTCCTTTGAGTTAGGTGGTTGGCTACTTAGGCCCGCAGGCACACCCGGGGCCAGGGTCCCAGCCTCATAAACAAGAGGTGTGTTGAGAGCCGCCTCGCGCACCGGCCTGCTTCTCACTCCATTTCACGTGGGGGACCCTTTCCCGGCCTCTCCTACAAGAACACTGGAAAATTGCTCCAGCTTCAGGGACGGCGAAGTTCAGTAAAGCGCAGCTAAGTCGGTAGCATTGATTCTTGGCGTTGGTAGCCCGGTAGCTAGGCATCCAGGCACACGGGGTACAGCAGTGCCAATCTCCTAAACGGAGAGGGGAGTCGACAGCAGCCTTCCTTTACACTCCTGCTTCTCACTCAGAGTTACGTTTTCGTTCCCTTCCCCAAGCTTTCACCAAAACACACGACAGATGACGCTCACGCTCAAGAAGGGCGATCTTTGCTGAGGCAAGGGTTCTCTACAGCTTTGTCCCTTTGCGATGGGTGGGCGGCCGTTAGGACTCCACGCACGCACGGGAGAGCCGATCTAGGTTCCCGAAACAAGAGCTGAGTCGAGAGGTGCCTTCTGCCCATGCCTATTTCTCCCTCGGAATTCTGCTGGGACTCAGTCCCCAGGTTTGCCCTCCAGCAGGGTTGAAAATGCTGCCACCCTGTGCAGAGGCGAATGAGCTGCAGCTGGGAGTCTTTACAGGCTTCTTTCTGCCAGATCCGTGTGGAGCACCCAGCATTCCAGTGCACACATGGAGCAGTGGCGTTAGCTTCAGGTCACAAGCGCTGGGCCAAGGGGTGCGTTCTGGCCCGGACTTCTGCTCCCTGGCTGTCACGGAAGGAGACCGCTCCCCGGACTCTCACCCACGGCAGCCTGGAAGCTGCTTCCTCCCTCCGAGAGGTGGATGGGAGCTAAAGCACGGCTCCTCTATCGTATGGGTTTTCGAGGAAGACTGCTAGCCATTAGACTCCCATGGAAAGTGGGCCCGCAGTGCTCGTTTCATGAAACACGTGAGGAGTCGTGTTCTGCCTCCTGCCGCCCAGGGCCCGAGTCTCACTTCGAAAAGGCTCTCGGCCTCACTTGCCGTGCTCTCCGCATTCCCACAGCAAACGGCTGCCCACCTCAGCAACGGCTATTGGAGCTGAAGCGCGGGTTCTCACCAGAGCTGTGGCTTCCAGTTAGGGGGCTGCCTTTAGGCCTGCACGCACACACGGGGCAACGGGAATGGCCTCGTCCACACGAGGTGAGTTGACAGCTGCCTTCGGCACCGGCCTGTCTCTCCCCCGATTCTCTGTATGGAGCCCGTCCCCAGGCTCTCTCTCACCCACGCTCCACCCTAAACCGCTTCCTCCCGCAGAGAGGTCGACGGTAGCTTAAAGCACGGTTTCTGCACACTGTTGTTTCTCCGAGTTGGAACGCCCGCCTTTAGGCTTCCATGCCCAAGTAGGGCCGCAGGGCTGGCTAGATCAACCACACGGCTAGTCGTGTTCTGCCTTCTGCCGGGGCCTGCGTCTCCCTCGCAAAAGGCTTTGGGCTCCCTTGCAGTGCTCTCCTGCACGCACACCACGCCATGCTTCTACCCTCGGGAGCTGCTGGTTTAGCTGAAGCACGGATTCTCTCCCGAGTTCTTCCTTCGAGTTAGGGGGTTGTCTTTGAGGCTCCACGCACCTCCACCGGGGGCATCGGTACTAGACCCGTAACCATGGTGTGAGTTGAGAGCTGCCTTCTGCACCGGCCTGTCTCTCCCACGATTTTACGTAATGGAACCCGTCCCCAGGCTCTCACCCACAGTACACCCTAAACTGCTTCCTCTCACAGGGAGGACGAGGGTAGCTAAAGCACGGTTTCCCTACAGTGTTGCTTCTCCCGGTTGGAACGCTGGCTCTTCGACTTCCATGCGAGAGTGGGGCCGCAGTGCTAACTTCATGAAACAAGTGGGGAGTCGTGTTCTGCTCTCTCCCGGGGCCTGAGCCTCACCCGGAACCTGGGGGTGGGCTCACGTGCAGTGGGCTCACTCACGCGCACAGCAAAATGCGTCCACCCTCCGGCAGAGGGCTCTTTCAGCCGAAGCAGGGATGCTCTACGTAGTTGTTCCTTTGAGTTAGGTGGTTGGCTACTTAGGCCCGCAGGCACACCCGGGGCCAGGGTCCCAGCCTCATAAACAAGAGGTGTGTTGAGAGCCGCCTCGCGCACCGGCCTGCTTCTCACTCCATTTCACGTGGGGGACCCTTTCCCGGCCTCTCCTACAAGAACACTGGAAAATTGCTCCAGCTTCAGGGACGGCGAAGTTCAGTAAAGCGCAGCTAAGTCGGTAGCATTGATTCTTGGCGTTGGTAGCCCGGTAGCTAGGCATCCAGGCACACGGGGTACAGCAGTGCCAATCTCCTAAACGGAGAGGGGAGTCGACAGCAGCCTTCCTTTACACTCCTGCTTCTCACTCAGAGTTACGTTTTCGTTCCCTTCCCCAAGCTTTCACCAAAACACACGACAGATGACGCTCACGCTCAAGAAGGGCGATCTTTGCTGAGGCAAGGGTTCTCTACAGCTTTGTCCCTTTGCGATGGGTGGGCGGCCGTTAGGACTCCACGCACGCACGGGAGAGCCGATCTAGGTTCCCGAAACAAGAGCTGAGTCGAGAGGTGCCTTCTGCCCATGCCTATTTCTCCCTCGGAATTCTGCTGGGACTCAGTCCCCAGGTTTGCCCTCCAGCAGAGTTGAAAATGCTGCCACCCTGTGCAGAGGCGAATGAGCTGCAGCTGGGAGTCTTTACAGGCTTCTTTCTGCCAGATCCGTGTGGAGCACCCAGCATTCCAGTGCACACATGGAGCAGTGGCGTTAGCTTCAGGTCACAAGCGCTGGGCCAAGGGGTGCCTTCTGGCCCGGACTTCTGCTCCCTGGCTGTCACGGAAGGAGACCGCTCCCCGGACTCTCACCCACGGCAGCCTGGAAGCTGCTTCCTCCCTCCGAGAGGTGGATGGGAGCTAAAGCACGGCTCCTCTATCGTATGGGTTTTCGAGGAAGACTGCTAGCCATTAGACTCCCATGGAAAGTGGGCCCGCAGTGCTCGTTTCATGAAACACGTGAGGAGTCGTGTTCTGCCTCCTGCCGCCCAGGGCCCGAGTCTCACTTCGAAAAGGCTCTCGGCCTCACTTGCCGTGCTCTCCGCATTCCCACAGCAAACGGCTGCCCACCTCAGCAACGGCTATTGGAGCTGAAGCGCGGGTTCTCACCAGAGCTGTGGCTTCCAGTTAGGGGGCTGCCTTTAGGCCTGCACGCACACACGGGGCAACGGGAATGGCCTCGTCCACACGAGGTGAGTTGACAGCTGCCTTCGGCACCGGCCTGTCTCTCCCCCGATTCTCTGTATGGAGCCCGTCCCCAGGCTCTCTCTCACCCACGCTCCACCCTAAACCGCTTCCTCCCGCAGAGAGGTCGACGGTAGCTTAAAGCACGGTTTCTGCACACTGTTGTTTCTCCGAGATGGAACGCCCGCCTTTAGGCTTCCATGCCCAAGTAGGGCCGCAGGGCTGGCTAGATCAACCACACGGCTAGTCATGTTCTGCCTTCTGCCGGGGCCTGCGTCTCCCTCGCAAAAGGCTTTGGGCTCCCTTGCAGTGCTCTCCTGCACGCACACCACGCCATGCTTCTACCCTCGGGAGCTGCTGGTTTAGCTGAAGCACGGATTCTCTCCCGAGTTCTTCCTTCGAGTTAGGGGGTTGTCTTTGAGGCTCCACGCACCTCCACCGGGGGCATCGGTACTAGACCCGTAACCATGGTGTGAGTTGAGAGCTGCCTTCTGCACCGGCCTGTCTCTCCCACGATTTTACGTAATGGAGCCCGTCCCCAGGCTCTCACCCACAGTACACCCTAAACTGCTTCCTCTCACAGGGAGGACGAGGGTAGCTAAGGCACGGTTTCCCTACAGTGTTGCTTCTCCCGGTTGGAACGCTGGCTCTTCGACTTCCATGCGAGAGTGGGGCCGCAGCGCTAACTTCATGAAACAAGTGGGGAGTCGTGTTCTGCTCTCTCCCGGGGCCTGAGCCTCACCCGGAACCTGGGGGTGGGCTCACGTGCAGTGGGCTCACTCACGCGCACAGCAAAATGCGTCCACCCTCCGGCAGAGGGCTCTTTCAGCCGAAGCAGGGATGCTCTACGGAGTTGTTCCTTTGAGTTAGGTGGTTGGCTACTTAGGCCCGCAGGCACACCCGGGGCCAGGGTCCCAGCCTCATAAACAAGAGGTGTGTTGAGAGCCGCCTCGCGCACCGGCCTGCTTCTCACTCCATTTCACGTGGGGGACCCTTTCCCGGCCTCTCCTACAAGAACACTGGAAAATTGCTCCAGCTTCAGGGACGGCGAAGTTCAGTAAAGCGCAGCTAAGTCGGTAGCATTGATTCTTGGCGTTGGTAGCCCGGTAGCTAGGCATCCAGGCACACGGGGTACAGCAGTGCCAATCTCCTAAACGGAGAGGGGAGTCGACAGCAGCCTTCCTTTACACTCCTGCTTCTCACTCAGAGTTACGTTTTCGTTCCCTTCCCCAAGCTTTCACCAAAACACACGACAGATGACGCTCACGCTCAAGAAGGGCGATCTTTGCTGAGGCAAGGGTTCTCTACAGCTTTGTCCCTTTGCGATGGGTGGGCGGCCGTTAGGACTCCACGCACGCACGGGAGAGCCGATCTAGGTTCCCGAAACAAGAGCTGAGTCGAGAGGTGCCTTCTGCCCATGCCTATTTCTCCCTCGGAATTCTGCTGGGACTCAGTCCCCAGGTTTGCCCTCCAGCAGGGTTGAAAATGCTGCCACCCTGTGCAGAGGCGAATGAGCTGCAGCTGGGAGTCTTTACAGGCTTCTTTCTGCCAGATCCGTGTGGAGCACCCAGCATTCCAGTGCACACATGGAGCAGTGGCGTTAGCTTCAGGTCACAAGCGCTGGGCCAAGGGGTGCCTTCTGGCCCGGACTTCTGCTCCCTGGCTGTCACGGAAGGAGACCGCTCCCCGGACTCTCACCCACGGCAGCCTGGAAGCTGCTTCCTCCCTCCGAGAGGTGGATGGGAGCTAAAGCACGGCTCCTCTATCGTATGGGTTTTCGAGGAAGACTGCTAGCCATTAGACTCCCATGGAAAGTGGGCCCGCAGTGCTCGTTTCATGAAACACGTGAGGAGTCGTGTTCTGCCTCCTGCCGCCCAGGGCCCGAGTCTCACTTCGAAAAGGCTCTCGGCCTCACTTGCCGTGCTCTCCGCATTCCCACAGCAAACGGCTGCCCACCTCAGCAACGGCTATTGGAGCTGAAGCGCGGGTTCTCACCAGAGCTGTGGCTTCCAGTTAGGGGGCTGCCTTTAGGCCTGCACGCACACACGGGGCAACGGGAATGGCCTCGTCCACACGAGGTGAGTTGACAGCTGCCTTCGGCACCGGCCTGTCTCTCCCCCGATTCTCTGTATGGAGCCCGTCCCCAGGCTCTCTCTCACCCACGCTCCACCCTAAACCGCTTCCTCCCGCAGAGAGGTCGACGGTAGCTTAAAGCACGGTTTCTGCACACTGTTGTTTCTCCGAGTTGGAACGCCCGCCTTTAGGCTTCCATGCCCAAGTAGGGCCGCAGGGCTGGCTAGATCAACCACACGGCTAGTCATGTTCTGCCTTCTGCCGGGGCCTGCGTCTCCCTCGCAAAAGGCTTTGGGCTCCCTTGCAGTGCTCTCCTGCACGCACACCACGCCATGCTTCTACCCTCGGGAGCTGCTGGTTTAGCTGAAGCACGGATTCTCTCCCGAGTTCTTCCTTCGAGTTAGGGGGTTGTCTTTGAGGCTCCACGCACCTCCACCGGGGGCATCGGTACTAGACCCGTAACCATGGTGTGAGTTGAGAGCTGCCTTCTGCACCGGCCTGTCTCTCCCACGATTTTACGTAATGGAGCCCGTCCCCAGGCTCTCACCCACAGTACACCCTAAACTGCTTCCTCTCACAGGGAGGACGAGGGTAGCTAAGGCACGGTTTCCCTACAGTGTTGCTTCTCCCGGTTGGAACGCTGGCTCTTCGACTTCCATGCGAGAGTGGGGCCGCAGTGCTAACTTCATGAAACAAGTGGGGAGTCGTGTTCTGCTCTCTCCCGGGGCCTGAGCCTCACCCGGAACCTGGGGGTGGGCTCACGTGCAGTGGGCTCACTCACGCGCACAGCAAAATGCGTCCACCCTCCGGCAGAGGGCTCTTTCAGCCGAAGCAGGGATGCTCTACGGAGTTGTTCCTTTGAGTTAGGTGGTTGGCTACTTAGGCCCGCCGGCACACCCGGGGCCAGGGTCCCAGCCTCATAAACAAGAGGTGTGTTGAGAGCCGCCTCGCGCACCGGCCTGCTTCTCACTCCATTTCACGTGGGGGACCCTTTCCCGGCCTCTCCTACAAGAACACTGGAAAATTGCTCCAGCTTCAGGGACGGCGAAGTTCAGTAAAGCGCAGCTAAGTCGGTAGCATTCATTCTTGGCGTTGGTAGCCCGGTAGCTAGGCATCCAGGCACACGGGGTACAGCAGTGCCAATCTCCTAAACGGAGAGGGGAGTCGACAGCAGCCTTCCTTTACACTCCTGCTTCTCACTCAGAGTTACGTTTTCGTTCCCTTCCCCAAGCTTTCACCAAAACACACGACAGATGACGCTCACGCTCAAGAAGGGCGATCTTTGCTGAGGCAAGGGTTCTCTACAGCTTTGTCCCTTTGCGATGGGTGGGCGGCCGTTAGGACTCCACGCACGCACGGGAGAGCCGATCTAGGTTCCCGAAACAAGAGCTGAGTCGAGAGGTGCCTTCTGCCCATGCCTATTTCTCCCTCGGAATTCTGCTGGGACTCAGTCCCCAGGTTTGCCCTCCAGCAGGGTTGAAAATGCTGCCACCCTGTGCAGAGGCGAATGAGCTGCAGCTGGGAGTCTTTACAGGCTTCTTTCTGCCAGATCCGTGTGGAGCACCCAGCATTCCAGTGCACACATGGAGCAGTGGCGTTAGCTTCAGGTCACAAGCGCTGGGCCAAGGGGTGCCTTCTGGCCCGGACTTCTGCTCCCTGGCTGTCACGGAAGGAGACCGCTCCCCGGACTCTCACCCACGGCAGCCTGGAAGCTGCTTCCTCCCTCCGAGAGGTGGATGGGAGCTAAAGCACGGCTCCTCTATCGTATGGGTTTTCGAGGAAGACTGCTAGCCATTAGACTCCCATGGAAAGTGGGCCCGCAGTGCTCGTTTCATGAAACACGTGAGGAGTCGTGTTCTGCCTCCTGCCGCCCAGGGCCCGAGTCTCACTTCGAAAAGGCTCTCGGCCTCACTTGCCGTGCTCTCCGCATTCCCACAGCAAACGGCTGCCCACCTCAGCAACGGCTATTGGAGCTGAAGCGCGGGTTCTCACCAGAGCTGTGGCTTCCAGTTAGGGGGCTGCCTTTAGGCCTGCACGCACACACGGGGCAACGGGAATGGCCTCGTCCACACGAGGTGAGTTGACAGCTGCCTTCGGCACCGGCCTGTCTCTCCCCCGATTCTCTGTATGGAGCCCGTCCCCAGGCTCTCTCTCACCCACGCTCCACCCTAAACCGCTTCCTCCCGCAGAGAGGTCGACGGTAGCTTAAAGCACGGTTTCTGCACACTGTTGTTTCTCCGAGTTGGAACGCCCGCCTTTAGGCTTCCATGCCCAAGTAGGGCCGCAGGGCTGGCTAGATCAACCACACGGCTAGTCGTGTTCTGCCTTCTGCCGGGGCCTGCGTCTCCCTCGCAAAAGGCTTTGGGCTCCCTTGCAGTGCTCTCCTGCACGCACACCACGCCATGCTTCTACCCTCGGGAGCTGCTGGTTTAGCTGAAGCACGGATTCTCTCCCGAGTTCTTCCTTCGAGTTAGGGGGTTGTCTTTGAGGCTCCACGCACCTCCACCGGGGGCATCGGTACTAGACCCGTAACCATGGTGTGAGTTGAGAGCTGCCTTCTGCACCGGCCTGTCTCTCCCACGATTTTACGTAATGGAGCCCGTCCCCAGGCTCTCACCCACAGTACACCCTAAACTGCTTCCTCTCACAGGGAGGACGAGGGTAGCTAAAGCACGGTTTCCCTACAGTGTTGCTTCTCCCGGTTGGAACGCGGGCTCTTCGACTTCCATGCGAGAGTGGGGCCGCAGCGCTAACTTCATGAAACAAGTGGGGAGTCGTGTTCTGCTCTCTCCCGGGGCCTGAGCCTCACCCGGAACCTGGGGGTGGGCTCACGTGCAGTGGGCTCACTCACGCGCACAGCAAAATGCGTCCACCCTCCGGCAGAGGGCTCTTTCAGCCGAAGCAGGGATGCTCTACGGAGTTGTTCCTTTGAGTTAGGTGGTTGGCTACTTAGGCCCGCAGGCACACCCGGGGCCAGGGTCCCAGCCTCATAAACAAGAGGTGTGTTGAGAGCCGCCTCGCGCACCGGCCTGCTTCTCACTCCATTTCACGTGGGGGACCCTTTCCCGGCCTCTCCTACAAGAACACTGGAAAATTGCTCCAGCTTCAGGGACGGCGAAGTTCAGTAAAGCGCAGCTAAGTCGGTAGCATTGATTCTTGGCGTTGGTAGCCCGGTAGCTAGGCATCCAGGCACACGGGGTACAGCAGTGCCAATCTCCTAAACGGAGAGGGGAGTCGACAGCAGCCTTCCTTTACACTCCTGCTTCTCACTCAGAGTTACGTTTTCGTTCCCTTCCCCAAGCTTTCACCAAAACACACGACAGATGACGCTCACGCTCAAGAAGGGCGATCTTTGCTGAGGCAAGGGTTCTCTACAGCTTTGTCCCTTTGCGATGGGTGGGCGGCCGTTAGGACTCCACGCACGCACGGGAGAGCCGATCTAGGTTCCCGAAACAAGAGCTGAGTCGAGAGGTGCCTTCTGCCCATGCCTATTTCTCCCTCGGAATTCTGCTGGGACTCAGTCCCCAGGTTTGCCCTCCAGCAGGGTTGAAAATGCTGCCACCCTGTGCAGAGGCGAATGAGCTGCAGCTGGGAGTCTTTACAGGCTTCTTTCTGCCAGATCCGTGTGGAGCACCCAGCATTCCAGTGCACACATGGAGCAGTGGCGTTAGCTTCAGGTCACAAGCGCTGGGCCAAGGGGTGCCTTCTGGCCCGGACTTCTGCTCCCTGGCTGTCACGGAAGGAGACCGCTCCCCGGACTCTCACCCACGGCAGCCTGGAAGCTGCTTCCTCCCTCCGAGAGGTGGATGGGAGCTAAAGCACGGCTCCTCTATCGTATGGGTTTTCGAGGAAGACTGCTAGCCATTAGACTCCCATGGAAAGTGGGCCCGCAGTGCTCGTTTCATGAAACACGTGAGGAGTCGTGTTCTGCCTCCTGCCGCCCAGGGCCCGAGTCTCACTTCGAAAAGGCTCTCGGCCTCACTTGCCGTGCTCTCCGCATTCCCACAGCAAACGGCTGCCCACCTCAGCAACGGCTATTGGAGCTGAAGCGCGGGTTCTCACCAGAGCTGTGGCTTCCAGTTAGGGGGCTGCCTTTAGGCCTGCACGCACACACGGGGCAACGGGAATGGCCTCGTCCACACGAGGTGAGTTGACAGCTGCCTTCGGCACCGGCCTGTCTCTCCCCCGATTCTCTGTATGGAGCCCGTCCCCAGGCTCTCTCTCACCCACGCTCCACCCTAAACCGCTTCCTCCCGCAGAGAGGTCGACGGTAGCTTAAAGCACGGTTTCTGCACACTGTTGTTTCTCCGAGTTGGAACGCCCGCCTTTAGGCTTCCATGCCCAAGTAGGGCCGCAGGGCTGGCTAGATCAACCACACGGCTAGTCGTGTTCTGCCTTCTGCCGGGGCCTGCGTCTCCCTCGCAAAAGGCTTTGGGCTCCCTTGCAGTGCTCTCCTGCACGCACACCACGCCATGCTTCTACCCTCGGGAGCTGCTGGTTTAGCTGAAGCACGGATTCTCTCCCGAGTTCTTCCTTCGAGTTAGGGGGTTGTCTTTGAGGCTCCACGCACCTCCACCGGGGGCATCGGTACTAGACCCGTAACCATGGTGTGAGTTGAGAGCTGCCTTCTGCACCGGCCTGTCTCTCCCACGATTTTACGTAATGGAGCCCGTCCCCAGGCTCTCACCCACAGTACACCCTAAACTGCTTCCTCTCACAGGGAGGACGAGGGTAGCTAAAGCACGGTTTCCCTACAGTGTTGCTTCTCCCGGTTGGAACGCGGGCTCTTCGACTTCCATGCGAGAGTGGGGCCGCAGTGCTAACTTCATGAAACAAGTGGGGAGTCGTGTTCTGCTCTCTCCCGGGGCCTGAGCCTCACCCGGAACCTGGGGGTGGGCTCACGTGCAGTGGGCTCACTCACGCGCACAGCAAAATGCGTCCACCCTCCGGCAGAGGGCTCTTTCAGCCGAAGCAGGGATGCTCTACGGAGTTGTTCCTTTGAGTTAGGTGGTTGGCTACTTAGGCCCGCAGGCACACCCGGGGCCAGGGTCCCAGCCTCATAAACAAGAGGTGTGTTGAGAGCCGCCTCGCGCACCGGCCTGCTTCTCACTCCATTTCACGTGGGGGACCCTTTCCCGGCCTCTCCTACAAGAACACTGGAAAATTGCTCCAGCTTCAGGGACGGCGAAGTTCAGTAAAGCGCAGCTAAGTCGGTAGCATTGATTCTTGGCGTTGGTAGCCCGGTAGCTAGGCATCCAGGCACACGGGGTACAGCAGTGCCAATCTCCTAAACGGAGAGGGGAGTCGACAGCAGCCTTCCTTTACACTCCTGCTTCTCACTCAGAGTTACGTTTTCGTTCCCTTCCCCAAGCTTTCACCAAAACACACGACAGATGACGCTCACGCTCAAGAAGGGCGATCTTTGCTGAGGCAAGGGTTCTCTACAGCTTTGTCCCTTTGCGATGGTTGGGCGGCCGTTAGGACTCCACGCACGCACGGGAGAGCCGATCTAGGTTCCCGAAACAAGAGCTGAGTCGAGAGGTGCCTTCTGCCCATGCCTATTTCTCCCTCGGAATTCTGCTGGGACTCAGTCCCCAGGTTTGCCCTCCAGCAGGGTTGAAAATGCTGCCACCCTGTGCAGAGGCGAATGAGCTGCAGCTGGGAGTCTTTACAGGCTTCTTTCTGCCAGATCCGTGTGGAGCACCCAGCATTCCAGTGCACACATGGAGCAGTGGCGTTAGCTTCAGGTCACAAGCGCTGGGCCAAGGGGTGCGTTCTGGCCCGGACTTCTGCTCCCTGGCTGTCACGGAAGGAGACCGCTCCCCGGACTCTCACCCACGGCAGCCTGGAAGCTGCTTCCTCCCTCCGAGAGGTGGATGGGAGCTAAAGCACGGCTCCTCTATCGTATGGGTTTTCGAGGAAGACTGCTAGCCATTAGACTCCCATGGAAAGTGGGCCCGCAGTGCTCGTTTCATGAAACACGTGAGGAGTCGTGTTCTGCCTCCTGCCGCCCAGGGCCCGAGTCTCACTTCGAAAAGGCTCTCGGCCTCACTTGCCGTGCTCTCCGCATTCCCACAGCAAACGGCTGCCCACCTCAGCAACGGCTATTGGAGCTGAAGCGCGGGTTCTCACCAGAGCTGTGGCTTCCAGTTAGGGGGCTGCCTTTAGGCCTGCACGCACACACGGGGCAACGGGAATGGCCTCGTCCACACGAGGTGAGTTGACAGCTGCCTTCGGCACCGGCCTGTCTCTCCCCCGATTCTCTGTATGGAGCCCGTCCCCAGGCTCTCTCTCACCCACGCTCCACCCTAAACCGCTTCCTCCCGCAGAGAGGTCGACGGTAGCTTAAAGCACGGTTTCTGCACACTGTTGTTTCTCCGAGTTGGAACGCCCGCCTTTAGGCTTCCATGCCCAAGTAGGGCCGCAGGGCTGGCTAGATCAACCACACGGCTAGTCGTGTTCTGCCTTCTGCCGGGGCCTGCGTCTCCCTCGCAAAAGGCTTTGGGCTCCCTTGCAGTGCTCTCCTGCACGCACACCACGCCATGCTTCTACCCTCGGGAGCTGCTGGTTTAGCTGAAGCACGGATTCTCTCCCGAGTTCTTCCTTCGAGTTAGGGGGTTGTCTTTGAGGCTCCACGCACCTCCACCGGGGGCATCGGTACTAGACCCGTAACCATGGTGTGAGTTGAGAGCTGCCTTCTGCACCGGCCTGTCTCTCCCACGATTTTACGTAATGGAACCCGTCCCCAGGCTCTCACCCACAGTACACCCTAAACTGCTTCCTCTCACAGGGAGGACGAGGGTAGCTAAAGCACGGTTTCCCTACAGTGTTGCTTCTCCCGGTTGGAACGCTGGCTCTTCGACTTCCATGCGAGAGTGGGGCCGCAGTGCTAACTTCATGAAACAAGTGGGGAGTCGTGTTCTGCTCTCTCCCGGGGCCTGAGCCTCACCCGGAACCTGGGGGTGGGCTCACGTGCAGTGGGCTCACTCACGCGCACAGCAAAATGCGTCCACCCTCCGGCAGAGGGCTCTTTCAGCCGAAGCAGGGATGCTCTACGTAGTTGTTCCTTTGAGTTAGGTGGTTGGCTACTTAGGCCCGCAGGCACACCCGGGGCCAGGGTCCCAGCCTCATAAACAAGAGGTGTGTTGAGAGCCGCCTCGCGCACCGGCCTGCTTCTCACTCCATTTCACGTGGGGGACCCTTTCCCGGCCTCTCCTACAAGAACACTGGAAAATTGCTCCAGCTTCAGGGACGGCGAAGTTCAGTAAAGCGCAGCTAAGTCGGTAGCATTGATTCTTGGCGTTGGTAGCCCGGTAGCTAGGCATCCAGGCACACGGGGTACAGCAGTGCCAATCTCCTAAACGGAGAGGGGAGTCGACAGCAGCCTTCCTTTACACTCCTGCTTCTCACTCAGAGTTACGTTTTCGTTCCCTTCCCCAAGCTTTCACCAAAACACACGACAGATGACGCTCACGCTCAAGAAGGGCGATCTTTGCTGAGGCAAGGGTTCTCTACAGCTTTGTCCCTTTGCGATGGGTGGGCGGCCGTTAGGACTCCACGCACGCACGGGAGAGCCGATCTAGGTTCCCGAAACAAGAGCTGAGTCGAGAGGTGCCTTCTGCCCATGCCTATTTCTCCCTCGGAATTCTGCTGGGACTCAGTCCCCAGGTTTGCCCTCCAGCAGAGTTGAAAATGCTGCCACCCTGTGCAGAGGCGAATGAGCTGCAGCTGGGAGTCTTTACAGGCTTCTTTCTGCCAGATCCGTGTGGAGCACCCAGCATTCCAGTGCACACATGGAGCAGTGGCGTTAGCTTCAGGTCACAAGCGCTGGGCCAAGGGGTGCCTTCTGGCCCGGACTTCTGCTCCCTGGCTGTCACGGAAGGAGACCGCTCCCCGGACTCTCACCCACGGCAGCCTGGAAGCTGCTTCCTCCCTCCGAGAGGTGGATGGGAGCTAAAGCACGGCTCCTCTATCGTATGGGTTTTCGAGGAAGACTGCTAGCCATTAGACTCCCATGGAAAGTGGGCCCGCAGTGCTCGTTTCATGAAACACGTGAGGAGTCGTGTTCTGCCTCCTGCCGCCCAGGGCCCGAGTCTCACTTCGAAAAGGCTCTCGGCCTCACTTGCCGTGCTCTCCGCATTCCCACAGCAAACGGCTGCCCACCTCAGCAACGGCTATTGGAGCTGAAGCGCGGGTTCTCACCAGAGCTGTGGCTTCCAGTTAGGGGGCTGCCTTTAGGCCTGCACGCACACACGGGGCAACGGGAATGGCCTCGTCCACACGAGGTGAGTTGACAGCTGCCTTCGGCACCGGCCTGTCTCTCCCCCGATTCTCTGTATGGAGCCCGTCCCCAGGCTCTCTCTCACCCACGCTCCACCCTAAACCGCTTCCTCCCGCAGAGAGGTCGACGGTAGCTTAAAGCACGGTTTCTGCACACTGTTGTTTCTCCGAGATGGAACGCCCGCCTTTAGGCTTCCATGCCCAAGTAGGGCCGCAGGGCTGGCTAGATCAACCACACGGCTAGTCATGTTCTGCCTTCTGCCGGGGCCTGCGTCTCCCTCGCAAAAGGCTTTGGGCTCCCTTGCAGTGCTCTCCTGCACGCACACCACGCCATGCTTCTACCCTCGGGAGCTGCTGGTTTAGCTGAAGCACGGATTCTCTCCCGAGTTCTTCCTTCGAGTTAGGGGGTTGTCTTTGAGGCTCCACGCACCTCCACCGGGGGCATCGGTACTAGACCCGTAACCATGGTGTGAGTTGAGAGCTGCCTTCTGCACCGGCCTGTCTCTCCCACGATTTTACGTAATGGAGCCCGTCCCCAGGCTCTCACCCACAGTACACCCTAAACTGCTTCCTCTCACAGGGAGGACGAGGGTAGCTAAGGCACGGTTTCCCTACAGTGTTGCTTCTCCCGGTTGGAACGCTGGCTCTTCGACTTCCATGCGAGAGTGGGGCCGCAGCGCTAACTTCATGAAACAAGTGGGGAGTCGTGTTCTGCTCTCTCCCGGGGCCTGAGCCTCACCCGGAACCTGGGGGTGGGCTCACGTGCAGTGGGCTCACTCACGCGCACAGCAAAATGCGTCCACCCTCCGGCAGAGGGCTCTTTCAGCCGAAGCAGGGATGCTCTACGGAGTTGTTCCTTTGAGTTAGGTGGTTGGCTACTTAGGCCCGCAGGCACACCCGGGGCCAGGGTCCCAGCCTCATAAACAAGAGGTGTGTTGAGAGCCGCCTCGCGCACCGGCCTGCTTCTCACTCCATTTCACGTGGGGGACCCTTTCCCGGCCTCTCCTACAAGAACACTGGAAAATTGCTCCAGCTTCAGGGACGGCGAAGTTCAGTAAAGCGCAGCTAAGTCGGTAGCATTGATTCTTGGCGTTGGTAGCCCGGTAGCTAGGCATCCAGGCACACGGGGTACAGCAGTGCCAATCTCCTAAACGGAGAGGGGAGTCGACAGCAGCCTTCCTTTACACTCCTGCTTCTCACTCAGAGTTACGTTTTCGTTCCCTTCCCCAAGCTTTCACCAAAACACACGACAGATGACGCTCACGCTCAAGAAGGGCGATCTTTGCTGAGGCAAGGGTTCTCTACAGCTTTGTCCCTTTGCGATGGGTGGGCGGCCGTTAGGACTCCACGCACGCACGGGAGAGCCGATCTAGGTTCCCGAAACAAGAGCTGAGTCGAGAGGTGCCTTCTGCCCATGCCTATTTCTCCCTCGGAATTCTGCTGGGACTCAGTCCCCAGGTTTGCCCTCCAGCAGGGTTGAAAATGCTGCCACCCTGTGCAGAGGCGAATGAGCTGCAGCTGGGAGTCTTTACAGGCTTCTTTCTGCCAGATCCGTGTGGAGCACCCAGCATTCCAGTGCACACATGGAGCAGTGGCGTTAGCTTCAGGTCACAAGCGCTGGGCCAAGGGGTGCCTTCTGGCCCGGACTTCTGCTCCCTGGCTGTCACGGAAGGAGACCGCTCCCCGGACTCTCACCCACGGCAGCCTGGAAGCTGCTTCCTCCCTCCGAGAGGTGGATGGGAGCTAAAGCACGGCTCCTCTATCGTATGGGTTTTCGAGGAAGACTGCTAGCCATTAGACTCCCATGGAAAGTGGGCCCGCAGTGCTCGTTTCATGAAACACGTGAGGAGTCGTGTTCTGCCTCCTGCCGCCCAGGGCCCGAGTCTCACTTCGAAAAGGCTCTCGGCCTCACTTGCCGTGCTCTCCGCATTCCCACAGCAAACGGCTGCCCACCTCAGCAACGGCTATTGGAGCTGAAGCGCGGGTTCTCACCAGAGCTGTGGCTTCCAGTTAGGGGGCTGCCTTTAGGCCTGCACGCACACACGGGGCAACGGGAATGGCCTCGTCCACACGAGGTGAGTTGACAGCTGCCTTCGGCACCGGCCTGTCTCTCCCCCGATTCTCTGTATGGAGCCCGTCCCCAGGCTCTCTCTCACCCACGCTCCACCCTAAACCGCTTCCTCCCGCAGAGAGGTCGACGGTAGCTTAAAGCACGGTTTCTGCACACTGTTGTTTCTCCGAGTTGGAACGCCCGCCTTTAGGCTTCCATGCCCAAGTAGGGCCGCAGGGCTGGCTAGATCAACCACACGGCTAGTCGTGTTCTGCCTTCTGCCGGGGCCTGCGTCTCCCTCGCAAAAGGCTTTGGGCTCCCTTGCAGTGCTCTCCTGCACGCACACCACGCCATGCTTCTACCCTCGGGAGCTGCTGGTTTAGCTGAAGCACGGATTCTCTCCCGAGTTCTTCCTTCGAGTTAGGGGGTTGTCTTTGAGGCTCCACGCACCTCCACCGGGGGCATCGGTACTAGACCCGTAACCATGGTGTGAGTTGAGAGCTGCCTTCTGCACCGGCCTGTCTCTCCCACGATTTTACGTAATGGAGCCCGTCCCCAGGCTCTCACCCACAGTACACCCTAAACTGCTTCCTCTCACAGGGAGGACGAGGGTAGCTAAAGCACGGTTTCCCTACAGTGTTGCTTCTCCCGGTTGGAACGCGGGCTCTTCGACTTCCATGCGAGAGTGGGGCCGCAGCGCTAACTTCATGAAACAAGTGGGGAGTCGTGTTCTGCTCTCTCCCGGGGCCTGAGCCTCACCCGGAACCTGGGGGTGGGCTCACGTGCAGTGGGCTCACTCACGCGCACAGCAAAATGCGTCCACCCTCCGGCAGAGGGCTCTTTCAGCCGAAGCAGGGATGCTCTACGGAGTTGTTCCTTTGAGTTAGGTGGTTGGCTACTTAGGCCCGCAGGCACACCCGGGGCCAGGGTCCCAGCCTCATAAACAAGAGGTGTGTTGAGAGCCGCCTCGCGCACCGGCCTGCTTCTCACTCCATTTCACGTGGGGGACCCTTTCCCGGCCTCTCCTACAAGAACACTGGAAAATTGCTCCAGCTTCAGGGACGGCGAAGTTCAGTAAAGCGCAGCTAAGTCGGTAGCATTGATTCTTGGCGTTGGTAGCCCGGTAGCTAGGCATCCAGGCACACGGGGTACAGCAGTGCCAATCTCCTAAACGGAGAGGGGAGTCGACAGCAGCCTTCCTTTACACTCCTGCTTCTCACTCAGAGTTACGTTTTCGTTCCCTTCCCCAAGCTTTCACCAAAACACACGACAGATGACGCTCACGCTCAAGAAGGGCGATCTTTGCTGAGGCAAGGGTTCTCTACAGCTTTGTCCCTTTGCGATGGGTGGGCGGCCGTTAGGACTCCACGCACGCACGGGAGAGCCGATCTAGGTTCCCGAAACAAGAGCTGAGTCGAGAGGTGCCTTCTGCCCATGCCTATTTCTCCCTCGGAATTCTGCTGGGACTCAGTCCCCAGGTTTGCCCTCCAGCAGGGTTGAAAATGCTGCCACCCTGTGCAGAGGCGAATGAGCTACAGCTGGGAGTCTTTACAGGCTTCTTTCTGCCAGATCCGTGTGGAGCACCCAGCATTCCAGTGCACACATGGAGCAGTGGCGTTAGCTTCAGGTCACAAGCGCTGGGCCAAGGGGTGCCTTCTGGCCCGGACTTCTGCTCCCTGGCTGTCACGGAAGGAGACCGCTCCCCGGACTCTCACCCACGGCAGCCTGGAAGCTGCTTCCTCCCTCCGAGAGGTGGATGGGAGCTAAAGCACGGCTCCTCTATCGTATGGGTTTTCGAGGAAGACTGCTAGCCATTAGACTCCCATGGAAAGTGGGCCCGCAGTGCTCGTTTCATGAAACACGTGAGGAGTCGTGTTCTGCCTCCTGCCGCCCAGGGCCCGAGTCTCACTTCGAAAAGGCTCTCGGCCTCACTTGCCGTGCTCTCCGCATTCCCACAGCAAACGGCTGCCCACCTCAGCAACGGCTATTGGAGCTGAAGCGCGGGTTCTCACCAGAGCTGTGGCTTCCAGTTAGGGGGCTGCCTTTAGGCCTGCACGCACACACGGGGCAACGGGAATGGCCTCGTCCACACGAGGTGAGTTGACAGCTGCCTTCGGCACCGGCCTGTCTCTCCCCCGATTCTCTGTATGGAGCCCGTCCCCAGGCTCTCTCTCACCCACGCTCCACCCTAAACCGCTTCCTCCCGCAGAGAGGTCGACGGTAGCTTAAAGCACGGTTTCTGCACACTGTTGTTTCTCCGAGTTGGAACGCCCGCCTTTAGGCTTCCATGCCCAAGTAGGGCCGCAGGGCTGGCTAGATCAACCACACGGCTAGTCGTGTTCTGCCTTCTGCCGGGGCCTGCGTCTCCCTCGCAAAAGGCTTTGGGCTCCCTTGCAGTGCTCTCCTGCACGCACACCACGCCATGCTTCTACCCTCGGGAGCTGCTGGTTTAGCTGAAGCACGGATTCTCTCCCGAGTTCTTCCTTCGAGTTAGGGGGTTGTCTTTGAGGCTCCACGCACCTCCACCGGGGGCATCGGTACTAGACCCGTAACCATGGTGTGAGTTGAGAGCTGCCTTCTGCACCGGCCTGTCTCTCCCACGATTTTACGTAATGGAGCCCGTCCCCAGGCTCTCACCCACAGTACACCCTAAACTGCTTCCTCTCACAGGGAGGACGAGGGTAGCTAAAGCACGGTTTCCCTACAGTGTTGCTTCTCCCGGTTGGAACGCGGGCTCTTCGACTTCCATGCGAGAGTGGGGCCGCAGTGCTAACTTCATGAAACAAGTGGGGAGTCGTGTTCTGCTCTCTCCCGGGGCCTGAGCCTCACCCGGAACCTGGGGGTGGGCTCACGTGCAGTGGGCTCACTCACGCGCACAGCAAAATGCGTCCACCCTCCGGCAGAGGGCTCTTTCAGCCGAAGCAGGGATGCTCTACGGAGTTGTTCCTTTGAGTTAGGTGGTTGGCTACTTAGGCCCGCAGGCACACCCGGGGCCAGGGTCCCAGCCTCATAAACAAGAGGTGTGTTGAGAGCCGCCTCGCGCACCGGCCTGCTTCTCACTCCATTTCACGTGGGGGACCCTTTCCCGGCCTCTCCTACAAGAACACTGGAAAATTGCTCCAGCTTCAGGGACGGCGAAGTTCAGTAAAGCGCAGCTAAGTCGGTAGCATTGATTCTTGGCGTTGGTAGCCCGGTAGCTAGGCATCCAGGCACACGGGGTACAGCAGTGCCAATCTCCTAAACGGAGAGGGGAGTCGACAGCAGCCTTCCTTTACACTCCTGCTTCTCACTCAGAGTTACGTTTTCGTTCCCTTCCCCAAGCTTTCACCAAAACACACGACAGATGACGCTCACGCTCAAGAAGGGCGATCTTTGCTGAGGCAAGGGTTCTCTACATCTTTGTCCCTTTGCGATGGGTGGGCGGCCGTTAGGACTCCACGCACGCACGGGAGAGCCGATCTAGGTTCCCGAAACAAGAGCTGAGTCGAGAGGTGCCTTCTGCCCATGCCTATTTCTCCCTCGGAATTCTGCTGGGACTCAGTCCCCAGGTTTGCCCTCCAGCAGGGTTGAAAATGCTGCCACCCTGTGCAGAGGCGAATGAGCTGCAGCTGGGAGTCTTTACAGGCTTCTTTCTGCCAGATCCGTGTGGAGCACCCAGCATTCCAGTGCACACATGGAGCAGTGGCGTTAGCTTCAGGTCACAAGCGCTGGGCCAAGGGGTGCGTTCTGGCCCGGACTTCTGCTCCCTGGCTGTCACGGAAGGAGACCGCTCCCCGGACTCTCACCCACGGCAGCCTGGAAGCTGCTTCCTCCCTCCGAGAGGTGGATGGGAGCTAAAGCACGGCTCCTCTATCGTATGGGTTTTCGAGGAAGACTGCTAGCCATTAGACTCCCATGGAAAGTGGGCCCGCAGTGCTCGTTTCATGAAACACGTGAGGAGTCGTGTTCTGCCTCCTGCCGCCCAGGGCCCGAGTCTCACTTCGAAAAGGCTCTCGGCCTCACTTGCCGTGCTCTCCGCATTCCCACAGCAAACGGCTGCCCACCTCAGCAACGGCTATTGGAGCTGAAGCGCGGGTTCTCACCAGAGCTGTGGCTTCCAGTTAGGGGGCTGCCTTTAGGCCTGCACGCACACACGGGGCAACGGGAATGGCCTCGTCCACACGAGGTGAGTTGACAGCTGCCTTCGGCACCGGCCTGTCTCTCCCCCGATTCTCTGTATGGAGCCCGTCCCCAGGCTCTCTCTCACCCACGCTCCACCCTAAACCGCTTCCTCCCGCAGAGAGGTCGACGGTAGCTTAAAGCACGGTTTCTGCACACTGTTGTTTCTCCGAGTTGGAACGCCCGCCTTTAGGCTTCCATGCCCAAGTAGGGCCGCAGGGCTGGCTAGATCAACCACACGGCTAGTCGTGTTCTGCCTTCTGCCGGGGCCTGCGTCTCCCTCGCAAAAGGCTTTGGGCTCCCTTGCAGTGCTCTCCTGCACGCACACCACGCCATGCTTCTACCCTCGGGAGCTGCTGGTTTAGCTGAAGCACGGATTCTCTCCCGAGTTCTTCCTTCGAGTTAGGGGGTTGTCTTTGAGGCTCCACGCACCTCCACCGGGGGCATCGGTACTAGACCCGTAACCATGGTGTGAGTTGAGAGCTGCCTTCTGCACCGGCCTGTCTCTCCCACGATTTTACGTAATGGAGCCCGTCCCCAGGCTCTCACCCACAGTACACCCTAAACTGCTTCCTCTCACAGGGAGGACGAGGGTAGCTAAAGCACGGTTTCCCTACAGTGTTGCTTCTCCCGGTTGGAACGCGGGCTCTTCGACTTCCATGCGAGAGTGGGGCCGCAGTGCTAACTTCATGAAACAAGTGGGGAGTCGTGTTCTGCTCTCTCCCGGGGCCTGAGCCTCACCCGGAACCTGGGGGTGGGCTCACGTGCAGTGGGCTCACTCACGCGCACAGCAAAATGCGTCCACCCTCCGGCAGAGGGCTCTTTCAGCCGAAGCAGGGATGCTCTACGGAGTTGTTCCTTTGAGTTAGGTGGTTGGCTACTTAGGCCCGCAGGCACACCCGGGGCCAGGGTCCCAGCCTCATAAACAAGAGGTGTGTTGAGAGCCGCCTCGCGCACCGGCCTGCTTCTCACTCCATTTCACGTGGGGGACCCTTTCCCGGCCTCTCCTACAAGAACACTGGAAAATTGCTCCAGCTTCAGGGACGGCGAAGTTCAGTAAAGCGCAGCTAAGTCGGTAGCATTGATTCTTGGCGTTGGTATCCCGGTAGCTAGGCATCCAGGCACATGGGGTACAGCAGTGCCAATCTCCTAAACGGAGAGGGGAGTCGACAGCAGCCTTCCTTTACACTCCTGCTTCTCACTCAGAGTTACGTTTTCGTTCCCTTCCCCAAGCTTTCACCAAAACACACGACAGATGACGCTCACGCTCAAGAAGGGCGATCTTTGCTGAGGCAAGGGTTCTCTACAGCTTTGTCCCTTTGCGATGGGTGGGCGGCCGTTAGGACTCCACGCACGCACGGGAGAGCCGATCTAGGTTCCCGAAACAAGAGCTGAGTCGAGAGGTGCCTTCTGCCCATGCCTATTTCTCCCTCGGAATTCTGCTGGGACTCAGTCCCCAGGCTTGCCCTCCAGCAGAGTTGAAAATGCTGCCACCCTGTGCAGAGGCGAATGAGCTGCAGCTGGGAGTCTTTACAGGCTTCTTTCTGCCAGATCCGTGTGGAGCACCCAGCATTCCAGTGCACACATGGAGCAGTGGCGTTAGCTTCAGGTCACAAGCGCTGGGCCAAGGGGTGCCTTCTGGCCCGGACTTCTGCTCCCTGGCTGTCACGGAAGGAGGCCGCTCCCCGGACTCTCACCCACGGCAGCCTGGAAGCTGCTTCCTCCCTCCGAGAGGTGGATGGGAGCTAAAGCACGGCTCCTCTATCGTATGGGTTTTCGAGGAAGACTGCTAGCCATTAGACTCCCATGGAAAGTGGGCCCGCAGTGCTCGTTTCATGAAACACGTGAGGAGTCGTGTTCTGCCTCCTGCCGCCCAGGGCCCGAGTCTCACTTCGAAAAGGCTCTCGGCCTCACTTGCCGTGCTCTCCGCATTCCCACAGCAAACGGCTGCCCACCTCAGCAACGGCTATTGGAGCTGAGGCGCGGGTTCTCACCAGAGCTGTGGCTCCCAGTTAGGGGGCTGCCTTTAGGCCTGCACGCACACACGGGGCAACGGGAATGGCCTCGTCCACACGAGGTGAGTTGACAGCTGCCTTCGGCACCGGCCTGTCTCTCCCCCGATTCTCTGTATGGAGCCCGTCCCCAGGCTCTCTCTCACCCACGCTCCACCCTAAACCGCTTCCTCCCGCAGAGAGGTCGACGGTAGCTTAAAGCACGGTTTCTGCACACTGTTGTTTCTCCGAGTTGGAACGCCCGCCTTTAGGCTTCCATGCCCAAGTAGGGCCGCAGGGCTGGCTAGATCAACCACACGGCTAGTCGTGTTCTGCCTTCTGCCGGGGCCTGCGTCTCCCTCGCAAAAGGCTTTGGGCTCCCTTGCAGTGCTCTCCTGCACGCACACCACGCCATGCTTCTACCCTCGGGAGCTGCTGGTTTAGCTGAAGCACGGATTCTCTCCCGAGTTCTTCCTTCGAGTTAGGGGGTTGTCTTTGAGGCTCCACGCACCTCCACCGGGGGCATCGGTACTAGACCCGTAACCATGGTGTGAGTTGAGAGCTGCCTTCTGCACCGGCCTGTCTCTCCCACGCTTTTACGTAATGGAACCCGTCCCCAGGCTCTCACCCACAGTACACCCTAAACTGCTTCCTCTCACAGGGAGGACGAGGGTCGCTAAAGCACGGTTTCCCTACAGTGTTGCTTCTCCCGGTTGGAACGCGGGCTCTTCGACTTCCATGCGAGAGTGGGGCCGCAGCGCTAACTTCATGAAACAAGTGGGGAGTCGTGTTCTGCTCTCTCCCGGGGCCTGAGCCTCACCCGGAACCTGGGGGTGGGCTCACGTGCAGTGGGCTCACTCACGCGCACAGCAAAATGCGTCCACCCTCCGGCAGAGGGCTCTTTCAGCCGAAGCAGGGATGCTCTACGGAGTTGTTCCTTTGAGTTAGGTGGTTGGCTACTTAGGCCCGCAGGCACACCCGGGGCCAGGGTCCCAGCCTCATAAACAAGAGGTGTGTTGAGAGCCGCCTCGCGCACCGGCCTGCTTCTCACTCCATTTCACGTGGGGGACCCTTTCCCGGCCTCTCCTACAAGAACACTGGAAAATTGCTCCAGCTTCAGGGACGGCGAAGTTCAGTAAAGCGCAGCTAAGTCGGTAGCATTGATTCTTGGCGTTGGTAGCCCGGTAGCTAGGCATCCAGGCACACGGGGTACAGCAGTGCCAATCTCCTAAACGGAGAGGGGAGTCGACAGCAGCCTTCCTTTACACTCCTGCTTCTCACTCAGAGTTACGTTTTCGTTCCCTTCCCCAAGCTTTCACCAAAACACACGACAGATGACGCTCACGCTCAAGAAGGGCGATCTTTGCTGAGGCAAGGGTTCTCTACAGCTTTGTCCCTTTGCGATGGGTGGGCGGCCGTTAGGACTCCACGCACGCACGGGAGAGCCGATCTAGGTTCCCGAAACAAGAGCTGAGTCGAGAGGTGCCTTCTGCCCATGCCTATTTCTCCCTCGGAATTCTGCTGGGACTCAGTCCCCAGGTTTGCCCTCCAGCAGAGTTGAAAATGCTGCCACCCTGTGCAGAGGCGAATGAGCTGCAGCTGGGAGTCTTTACAGGCTTTTTCTGCCAGATCCGTGTGGAGCACCCAGCATTCCAGTGCACACATGGAGCAGTGGCGTTAGCTTCAGGTCACAAGCGCTGGGCCAAGGGGTGCCTTCTGGCCCGGACTTCTGCTCCCTGGCTGTCACGGAAGGAGACCGCTCCCCGGACTCTCACCCACGGCAGCCTGGAAGCTGCTTCCTCCCTCCGAGAGGTGGATGGGAGCTAAAGCACGGCTCCTCTATCGTATGGGTTTTCGAGGAAGACTGCTAGCCATTAGACTCCCATGGAAAGTGGGCCCGCAGTGCTCGTTTCATGAAACACGTGAGGAGTCGTGTTCTGCCTCCTGCCGCCCAGGGCCCGAGTCTCACTTCGAAAAGGCTCTCGGCCTCACTTGCCGTGCTCTCCGCATTCCCACAGCAAACGGCTGCCCACCTCAGCAACGGCTATTGGAGCTGAGGCGCGGGTTCTCACCAGAGCTGTGGCTCCCAGTTAGGGGGCTGCCTTTAGGCCTGCACGCACACACGGGGCAACGGGAATGGCCTCGTCCACACGAGGTGAGTTGACAGCTGCCTTCGGCACCGGCCTGTCTCTCCCCCGATTCTCTGTATGGAGCCCGTCCCCAGGCTCTCTCTCACCCACGCTCCACCCTAAACCGCTTCCTCCCGCAGAGAGGTCGACGGTAGCTTAAAGCACGGTTTCTGCACACTGTTGTTTCTCCGAGTTGGAACGCCCGCCTTTAGGCTTCCATGCCCAAGTAGGGCCGCAGGGCTGGCTAGATCAACCACACGGCTAGTCGTGTTCTGCCTTCTGCCGGGGCCTGCGTCTCCCTCGCAAAAGGCTTTGGGCTCCCTTGCAGTGCTCTCCTGCACGCACACCACGCCATGCTTCTACCCTCGGGAGCTGCTGGTTTAGCTGAAGCACGGATTCTCTCCCGAGTTCTTCCTTCGAGTTAGGGGGTTGTCTTTGAGGCTCCACGCACCTCCACCGGGGGCATCGGTACTAGACCCGTAACCATGGTGTGAGTTGAGAGCTGCCTTCTGCACCGGCCTGTCTCTCCCACGATTTTACGTAATGGAGCCCGTCCCCAGGCTCTCACCCACAGTACACCCTAAACTGCTTCCTCTCACAGGGAGGACGAGGGTAGCTAAAGCACGGTTTCCCTACAGTGTTGCTTCTCCCGGTTGGAACGCGGGCTCTTCGACTTCCATGCGAGAGTGGGGCCGCAGCGCTAACTTCATGAAACAAGTGGGGAGTCGTGTTCTGCTCTCTCCCGGGGCCTGAGCCTCACCCGGAACCTGGGGGTGGGCTCACGTGCAGTGGGCTCACTCACGCGCACAGCAAAATGCGTCCACCCTCCGGCAGAGGGCTCTTTCAGCCGAAGCAGGGATGCTCTACGGAGTTGTTCCTTTGAGTTAGGTGGTTGGCTACTTAGGCCCGCAGGCACACCCGGGGCCAGGGTCCCAGCCTCATAAACAAGAGGTGTGTTGAGAGCCGCCTCGCGCACCGGCCTGCTTCTCACTCCATTTCACGTGGGGGACCCTTTCCCGGCCTCTCCTACAAGAACACTGGAAAATTGCTCCAGCTTCAGGGACGGCGAAGTTCAGTAAAGCGCAGCTAAGTCGGTAGCATTGATTCTTGGCGTTGGTAGCCCGGTAGCTAGGCATCCAGGCACACGGGGTACAGCAGTGCCAATCTCCTAAACGGAGAGGGGAGTCGACAGCAGCCTTCCTTTACACTCCTGCTTCTCACTCAGAGTTACGTTTTCGTTCCCTTCCCCAAGCTTTCACCAAAACACACGACAGATGACGCTCACGCTCAGGAAGGGCGATCTTTGCTGAGGCAAGGGTTCTCTACAGCTTTGTCCCTTTGCGATGGGTGGGCGGCCGTTAGGACTCCATGCACGCATGGGAGAGCCGATCTAGGTTCCCGAAACAAGAGCTGAGTCGAGAGGTGCCTTCTGCCCATGCCTATTTCTCCCTCGGAATTCTGCTGGGACTCAGTCCCCAGGTTTGCCCTCCAGCAGAGTTGAAAATGCTGCCACCCTGTGCAGAGGCGAATGAGCTGCAGCTGGGAGTCTTTACAGGCTTCTTTCTGCCAGATCCGTGTGGAGCACCCAGCATTCCAGTGCACACATGGAGCAGTGGCGTTAGCTTCAGGTCACAAGCGCTGGGCCAAGGGGTGCCTTCTGGCCCGGACTTCTGCTCCCTGGCTGTCACGGAAGGAGACCGCTCCCCGGACTCTCACCCACGGCAGCCTGGAAGCTGCTTCCTCCCTCCGAGAGGTGGATGGGAGCTAAAGCACGGCTCCTCTATCGTATGGGTTTTCGAGGAAGACTGCTAGCCATTAGACTCCCATGGAAAGTGGGCCCGCAGTGCTCGTTTCATGAAACACGTGAGGAGTCGTGTTCTGCCTCCTGCCGCCCAGGGCCCGAGTCTCACTTCGAAAAGGCTCTCGGCCTCACTTGCCGTGCTCTCCGCATTCCCACAGCAAACGGCTGCCCACCTCAGCAACGGCTATTGGAGCTGAAGCGCGGGTTCTCACCAGAGCTGTGGCTTCCAGTTAGGGGGCTGCCTTTAGGCCTGCACGCACACACGGGGCAACGGGAATGGCCTCGTCCACACGAGGTGAGTTGACAGCTGCCTTCGGCACCGGCCTGTCTCTCCCCCGATTCTCTGTATGGAGCCCGTCCCCAGGCTCTCTCTCACCCACGCTCCACCCTAAACCGCTTCCTCCCGCAGAGAGGTCGACGGTAGCTTAAAGCACGGTTTCTGCACACTGTTGTTTCTCCGAGTTGGAACGCCCGCCTTTAGGCTTCCATGCCCAAGTAGGGCCGCAGGGCTGGCTAGATCAACCACACGGCTAGTCGTGTTCTGCCTTCTGCCGGGGCCTGCGTCTCCCTCGCAAAAGGCTTTGGGCTCCCTTGCAGTGCTCTCCTGCACGCACACCACGCCATGCTTCTACCCTCGGGAGCTGCTGGTTTAGCTGAAGCACGGATTCTCTCCCGAGTTCTTCCTTCGAGTTAGGGGGTTGTCTTTGAGGCTCCACGCACCTCCACCGGGGGCATCGGTACTAGACCCGTAACCATGGTGTGAGTTGAGAGCTGCCTTCTGCACCGGCCTGTCTCTCCCACGATTTTACGTAATGGAGCCCGTCCCCAGGCTCTCACCCACAGTACACCCTAAACTGCTTCCTCTCACAGGGAGGACGAGGGTAGCTAAAGCACGGTTTCCCTACAGTGTTGCTTCTCCCGGTTGGAACGCGGGCTCTTCGACTTCCATGCGAGAGTGGGGCCGCAGCGCTAACTTCATGAAACAAGTGGGGAGTCGTGTTCTGCTCTCTCCCGGGGCCTGAGCCTCACCCGGAACCTGGGGGTGGGCTCACGTGCAGTGGGCTCACTCACGCGCACAGCAAAATGCGTCCACCCTCCGGCAGAGGGCTCTTTCAGCCGAAGCAGGGATGCTCTACGGAGTTGTTCCTTTGAGTTAGGTGGTTGGCTACTTAGGCCCGCAGGCACACCCGGGGCCAGGGTCCCAGCCTCATAAACAAGAGGTGTGTTGAGAGCCGCCTCGCGCACCGGCCTGCTTCTCACTCCATTTCACGTGGGGGACCCTTTCCCGGCCTCTCCTACAAGAACACTGGAAAATTGCTCCAGCTTCAGGGACGGCGAAGTTCAGTAAAGCGCAGCTAAGTCGGTAGCATTGATTCTTGGCGTTGGTAGCCCGGTAGCTAGGCATCCAGGCACACGGGGTACAGCAGTGCCAATCTCCTAAACGGAGAGGGGAGTCGACAGCAGCCTTCCTTTACACTCCTGCTTCTCACTCAGAGTTACGTTTTCGTTCCCTTCCCCAAGCTTTCACCAAAACACACGACAGATGACGCTCACGCTCAAGAAGGGCGATCTTTGCTGAGGCAAGGGTTCTCTACAGCTTTGTCCCTTTGCGATGGGTGGGCGGCCGTTAGGACTCCACGCACGCACGGGAGAGCCGATCTAGGTTCCCGAAACAAGAGCTGAGTCGAGAGGTGCCTTCTGCCCATGCCTATTTCTCCCTCGGAATTCTGCTGGGACTCAGTCCCCAGGTTTGCCCTCCAGCAGGGTTGAAAATGCTGCCACCCTGTGCAGAGGCGAATGAGCTGCAGCTGGGAGTCTTTACAGGCTTCTTTCTGCCAGATCCGTGTGGAGCACCCAGCATTCCAGTGCACACATGGAGCAGTGGCGTTAGCTTCAGGTCACAAGCGCTGGGCCAAGGGGTGCCTTCTGGCCCGGACTTCTGCTCCCTGGCTGTCACGGAAGGAGACCGCTCCCCGGACTCTCACCCACGGCAGCCTGGAAGCTGCTTCCTCCCTCCGAGAGGTGGATGGGAGCTAAAGCACGGCTCCTCTATCGTATGGGTTTTCGAGGAAGACTGCTAGCCATTAGACTCCCATGGAAAGTGGGCCCGCAGTGCTCGTTTCATGAAACACGTGAGGAGTCGTGTTCTGCCTCCTGCCGCCCAGGGCCCGAGTCTCACTTCGAAAAGGCTCTCGGCCTCACTTGCCGTGCTCTCCGCATTCCCACAGCAAACGGCTGCCCACCTCAGCAACGGCTATTGGAGCTGAAGCGCGGGTTCTCACCAGAGCTGTGGCTTCCAGTTAGGGGGCTGCCTTTAGGCCTGCACGCACACACGGGGCAACGGGAATGGCCTCGTCCACACGAGGTGAGTTGACAGCTGCCTTCGGCACCGGCCTGTCTCTCCCCCGATTCTCTGTATGGAGCCCGTCCCCAGGCTCTCTCTCACCCACGCTCCACCCTAAACCGCTTCCTCCCGCAGAGAGGTCGACGGTAGCTTAAAGCACGGTTTCTGCACACTGTTGTTTCTCCGAGTTGGAACGCCCGCCTTTAGGCTTCCATGCCCAAGTAGGGCCGCAGGGCTGGCTAGATCAACCACACGGCTAGTCGTGTTCTGCCTTCTGCCGGGGCCTGCGTCTCCCTCGCAAAAGGCTTTGGGCTCCCTTGCAGTGCTCTCCTGCACGCACACCACGCCATGCTTCTACCCTCGGGAGCTGCTGGTTTAGCTGAAGCACGGATTCTCTCCCGAGTTCTTCCTTCGAGTTAGGGGGTTGTCTTTGAGGCTCCACGCACCTCCACCGGGGGCATCGGTACTAGACCCGTAACCATGGTGTGAGTTGAGAGCTGCCTTCTGCACCGGCCTGTCTCTCCCACGATTTTACGTAATGGAGCCCGTCCCCAGGCTCTCACCCACAGTACACCCTAAACTGCTTCCTCTCACAGGGAGGACGAGGGTAGCTAAAGCACGGTTTCCCTACAGTGTTGCTTCTCCCGGTTGGAACGCGGGCTCTTCGACTTCCATGCGAGAGTGGGGCCGCAGTGCTAACTTCATGAAACAAGTGGGGAGTCGTGTTCTGCTCTCTCCCGGGGCCTGAGCCTCACCCGGAACCTGGGGGTGGGCTCACGTGCAGTGGGCTCACTCACGCGCACAGCAAAATGCGTCCACCCTCCGGCAGAGGGCTCTTTCAGCCGAAGCAGGGATGCTCTACGGAGTTGTTCCTTTGAGTTAGGTGGTTGGCTACTTAGGCCCGCAGGCACACCCGGGGCCAGGGTCCCAGCCTCATAAACAAGAGGTGTGTTGAGAGCCGCCTCGCGCACCGGCCTGCTTCTCACTCCATTTCACGTGGGGGACCCTTTCCCGGCCTCTCCTACAAGAACACTGGAAAATTGCTCCAGCTTCAGGGACGGCGAAGTTCAGTAAAGCGCAGCTAAGTCGGTAGCATTGATTCTTGGCGTTGGTAGCCCGGTAGCTAGGCATCCAGGCACACGGGGTACAGCAGTGCCAATCTCCTAAACGGAGAGGGGAGTCGACAGCAGCCTTCCTTTACACTCCTGCTTCTCACTCAGAGTTACGTTTTCGTTCCCTTCCCCAAGCTTTCACCAAAACACACGACAGATGACGCTCACGCTCAAGAAGGGCGATCTTTGCTGAGGCAAGGGTTCTCTACATCTTTGTCCCTTTGCGATGGGTGGGCGGCCGTTAGGACTCCACGCACGCACGGGAGAGCCGATCTAGGTTCCCGAAACAAGAGCTGAGTCGAGAGGTGCCTTCTGCCCATGCCTATTTCTCCCTCGGAATTCTGCTGGGACTCAGTCCCCAGGTTTGCCCTCCAGCAGGGTTGAAAATGCTGCCACCCTGTGCAGAGGCGAATGAGCTGCAGCTGGGAGTCTTTACAGGCTTCTTTCTGCCAGATCCGTGTGGAGCACCCAGCATTCCAGTGCACACATGGAGCAGTGGCGTTAGCTTCAGGTCACAAGCGCTGGGCCAAGGGGTGCGTTCTGGCCCGGACTTCTGCTCCCTGGCTGTCACGGAAGGAGACCGCTCCCCGGACTCTCACCCACGGCAGCCTGGAAGCTGCTTCCTCCCTCCGAGAGGTGGATGGGAGCTAAAGCACGGCTCCTCTATCGTATGGGTTTTCGAGGAAGACTGCTAGCCATTAGACTCCCATGGAAAGTGGGCCCGCAGTGCTCGTTTCATGAAACACGTGAGGAGTCGTGTTCTGCCTCCTGCCGCCCAGGGCCCGAGTCTCACTTCGAAAAGGCTCTCGGCCTCACTTGCCGTGCTCTCCGCATTCCCACAGCAAACGGCTGCCCACCTCAGCAACGGCTATTGGAGCTGAAGCGCGGGTTCTCACCAGAGCTGTGGCTTCCAGTTAGGGGGCTGCCTTTAGGCCTGCACGCACACACGGGGCAACGGGAATGGCCTCGTCCACACGAGGTGAGTTGACAGCTGCCTTCGGCACCGGCCTGTCTCTCCCCCGATTCTCTGTATGGAGCCCGTCCCCAGGCTCTCTCTCACCCACGCTCCACCCTAAACCGCTTCCTCCCGCAGAGAGGTCGACGGTAGCTTAAAGCACGGTTTCTGCACACTGTTGTTTCTCCGAGTTGGAACGCCCGCCTTTAGGCTTCCATGCCCAAGTAGGGCCGCAGGGCTGGCTAGATCAACCACACGGCTAGTCGTGTTCTGCCTTCTGCCGGGGCCTGCGTCTCCCTCGCAAAAGGCTTTGGGCTCCCTTGCAGTGCTCTCCTGCACGCACACCACGCCATGCTTCTACCCTCGGGAGCTGCTGGTTTAGCTGAAGCACGGATTCTCTCCCGAGTTCTTCCTTCGAGTTAGGGGGTTGTCTTTGAGGCTCCACGCACCTCCACCGGGGGCATCGGTACTAGACCCGTAACCATGGTGTGAGTTGAGAGCTGCCTTCTGCACCGGCCTGTCTCTCCCACGATTTTACGTAATGGAGCCCGTCCCCAGGCTCTCACCCACAGTACACCCTAAACTGCTTCCTCTCACAGGGAGGACGAGGGTAGCTAAAGCACGGTTTCCCTACAGTGTTGCTTCTCCCGGTTGGAACGCGGGCTCTTCGACTTCCATGCGAGAGTGGGGCCGCAGTGCTAACTTCATGAAACAAGTGGGGAGTCGTGTTCTGCTCTCTCCCGGGGCCTGAGCCTCACCCGGAACCTGGGGGTGGGCTCACGTGCAGTGGGCTCACTCACGCGCACAGCAAAATGCGTCCACCCTCCGGCAGAGGGCTCTTTCAGCCGAAGCAGGGATGCTCTACGGAGTTGTTCCTTTTAGTTAGGTGGTTGGCTACTTAGGCCCGCAGGCACACCCGGGGCCAGGGTCCCAGCCTCATAAACAAGAGGTGTGTTGAGAGCCGCCTCGCGCACCGGCCTGCTTCTCACTCCATTTCACGTGGGGGACCCTTTCCCGGCCTCTCCTACAAGAACACTGGAAAATTGCTCCAGCTTCAGGGACGGCGAAGTTCAGTAAAGCGCAGCTAAGTCGGTAGCATTGATTCTTGGCGTTGGTAGCCCGGTAGCTAGGCATCCAGGCACACGGGGTACAGCAGTGCCAATCTCCTAAACGGAGAGGGGAGTCGACAGCAGCCTTCCTTTACACTCCTGCTTCTCACTCAGAGTTACGTTTTCGTTCCCTTCCCCAAGCTTTCACCAAAACACACGACAGATGACGCTCACGCTCAAGAAGGGCGATCTTTGCTGAGGCAAGGGTTCTCTACATCTTTGTCCCTTTGCGATGGGTGGGCGGCCGTTAGGACTCCACGCACGCACGGGAGAGCCGATCTAGGTTCCCGAAACAAGAGCTGAGTCGAGAGGTGCCTTCTGCCCATGCCTATTTCTCCCTCGGAATTCTGCTGGGACTCAGTCCCCAGGTTTGCCCTCCAGCAGGGTTGAAAATGCTGCCACCCTGTGCAGAGGCGAATGAGCTGCAGCTGGGAGTCTTTACAGGCTTCTTTCTGCCAGATCCGTGTGGAGCACCCAGCATTCCAGTGCACACATGGAGCAGTGGCGTTAGCTTCAGGTCACAAGCGCTGGGCCAAGGGGTGCGTTCTGGCCCGGACTTCTGCTCCCTGGCTGTCACGGAAGGAGACCGCTCCCCGGACTCTCACCCACGGCAGCCTGGAAGCTGCTTCCTCCCTCCGAGAGGTGGATGGGAGCTAAAGCACGGCTCCTCTATCGTATGGGTTTTCGAGGAAGACTGCTAGCCATTAGACTCCCATGGAAAGTGGGCCCGCAGTGCTCGTTTCATGAAACACGTGAGGAGTCGTGTTCTGCCTCCTGCCGCCCAGGGCCCGAGTCTCACTTCGAAAAGGCTCTCGGCCTCACTTGCCGTGCTCTCCGCATTCCCACAGCAAACGGCTGCCCACCTCAGCAACGGCTATTGGAGCTGAAGCGCGGGTTCTCACCAGAGCTGTGGCTTCCAGTTAGGGGGCTGCCTTTAGGCCTGCACGCACACACGGGGCAACGGGAATGGCCTCGTCCACACGAGGTGAGTTGACAGCTGCCTTCGGCACCGGCCTGTCTCTCCCCCGATTCTCTGTATGGAGCCCGTCCCCAGGCTCTCTCTCACCCACGCTCCACCCTAAACCGCTTCCTCCCGCAGAGAGGTCGACGGTAGCTTAAAGCACGGTTTCTGCACACTGTTGTTTCTCCGAGTTGGAACGCCCGCCTTTAGGCTTCCATGCCCAAGTAGGGCCGCAGGGCTGGCTAGATCAACCACACGGCTAGTCGTGTTCTGCCTTCTGCCGGGGCCTGCGTCTCCCTCGCAAAAGACTTTGGGCTCCCTTGCAGTGCTCTCCTGCACGCACACCACGCCATGCTTCTACCCTCGGGAGCTGCTGGTTTAGCTGAAGCACGGATTCTCTCCCGAGTTCTTCCTTCGAGTTAGGGGGTTGTCTTTGAGGCTCCACGCACCTCCACCGGGGGCATCGGTACTAGACCCGTAACCATGGTGTGAGTTGAGAGCTGCCTTCTGCACCGGCCTGTCTCTCCCACGATTTTACGTAATGGAGCCCGTCCCCAGGCTCTCACCCACAGTACACCCTAAACTGCTTCCTCTCACAGGGAGGACGAGGGTAGCTAAAGCACGGTTTCCCTACAGTGTTGCTTCTCCCGGTTGGAACGCGGGCTCTTCGACTTCCATGCGAGAGTGGGGCCGCAGTGCTAACTTCATGAAACAAGTGGGGAGTCGTGTTCTGCTCTCTCCCGGGGCCTGAGCCTCACCCGGAACCTGGGGGTGGGCTCACGTGCAGTGGGCTCACTCACGCGCACAGCAAAATGCGTCCACCCTCCGGCAGAGGGCTCTTTCAGCCGAAGCAGGGATGCTCTACGGAGTTGTTCCTTTGAGTTAGGTGGTTGGCTACTTAGGCCCGCAGGCACACCCGGGGCCAGGGTCCCAGCCTCATAAACAAGAGGTGTGTTGAGAGCCGCCTCGCGCACCGGCCTGCTTCTCACTCCATTTCACGTGGGGGACCCTTTCCCGGCCTCTCCTACAAGAACACTGGAAAATTGCTCCAGCTTCAGGGACGGCGAAGTTCAGTAAAGCGCAGCTAAGTCGGTAGCATTGATTCTTGGCGTTGGTATCCCGGTAGCTAGGCATCCAGGCACATGGGGTACAGCAGTGCCAATCTCCTAAACGGAGAGGGGAGTCGACAGCAGCCTTCCTTTACACTCCTGCTTCTCACTCAGAGTTACGTTTTCGTTCCCTTCCCCAAGCTTTCACCAAAACACACGACAGATGACGCTCACGCTCAAGAAGGGCGATCTTTGCTGAGGCAAGGGTTCTCTACAGCTTTGTCCCTTTGCGATGGGTGGGCGGCCGTTAGGACTCCACGCACGCACGGGAGAGCCGATCTAGGTTCCCGAAACAAGAGCTGAGTCGAGAGGTGCCTTCTGCCCATGCCTATTTCTCCCTCGGAATTCTGCTGGGACTCAGTCCCCAGGCTTGCCCTCCAGCAGAGTTGAAAATGCTGCCACCCTGTGCAGAGGCGAATGAGCTGCAGCTGGGAGTCTTTACAGGCTTCTTTCTGCCAGATCCGTGTGGAGCACCCAGCATTCCAGTGCACACATGGAGCAGTGGCGTTAGCTTCAGGTCACAAGCGCTGGGCCAAGGGGTGCCTTCTGGCCCGGACTTCTGCTCCCTGGCTGTCACGGAAGGAGGCCGCTCCCCGGATTCTCACCCACGGCAGCCTGGAAGCTGCTTCCTCCCTCCGAGAGGTGGATGGGAGCTAAAGCACGGCTCCTCTATCGTATGGGTTTTCGAGGAAGACTGCTAGCCATTAGACTCCCATGGAAAGTGGGCCCGCAGTGCTCGTTTCATGAAACACGTGAGGAGTCGTGTTCTGCCTCCTGCCGCCCAGGGCCCGAGTCTCACTTCGAAAAGGCTCTCGGCCTCACTTGCCGTGCTCTCCGCATTCCCACAGCAAACGGCTGCCCACCTCAGCAACGGCTATTGGAGCTGAGGCGCGGGTTCTCACCAGAGCTGTGGCTCCCAGTTAGGGGGCTGCCTTTAGGCCTGCACGCACACACGGGGCAACGGGAATGGCCTCGTCCACACGAGGTGAGTTGACAGCTGCCTTCGGCACCGGCCTGTCTCTCCCCCGATTCTCTGTATGGAGCCCGTCCCCAGGCTCTCTCTCACCCACGCTCCACCCTAAACCGCTTCCTCCCGCAGAGAGGTCGACGGTAGCTTAAAGCACGGTTTCTGCACACTGTTGTTTCTCCGAGTTGGAACGCCCGCCTTTAGGCTTCCATGCCCAAGTAGGGCCGCAGGGCTGGCTAGATCAACCACACGGCTAGTCGTGTTCTGCCTTCTGCCGGGGCCTGCGTCTCCCTCGCAAAAGGCTTTGGGCTCCCTTGCAGTGCTCTCCTGCACGCACACCACGCCATGCTTCTACCCTCGGGAGCTGCTGGTTTAGCTGAAGCACGGATTCTCTCCCGAGTTCTTCCTTCGAGTTAGGGGGTTGTCTTTGAGGCTCCACGCACCTCCACCGGGGGCATCGGTACTAGACCCGTAACCATGGTGTGAGTTGAGAGCTGCCTTCTGCACCGGCCTGTCTCTCCCACGCTTTTACGTAATGGAACCCGTCCCCAGGCTCTCACCCACAGTACACCCTAAACTGCTTCCTCTCACAGGGAGGACGAGGGTCGCTAAAGCACGGTTTCCCTACAGTGTTGCTTCTCCCGGTTGGAACGCGGGCTCTTCGACTTCCATGCGAGAGTGGGGCCGCAGCGCTAACTTCATGAAACAAGTGGGGAGTCGTGTTCTGCTCTCTCCCGGGGCCTGAGCCTCACCCGGAACCTGGGGGTGGGCTCACGTGCAGTGGGCTCACTCACGCGCACAGCAAAATGCGTCCACCCTCCGGCAGAGGGCTCTTTCAGCCGAAGCAGGGATGCTCTACGGAGTTGTTCCTTTGAGTTAGGTGGTTGGCTACTTAGGCCCGCAGGCACACCCGGGGCCAGGGTCCCAGCCTCATAAACAAGAGGTGTGTTGAGAGCCGCCTCGCGCACCGGCCTGCTTCTCACTCCATTTCACGTGGGGGACCCTTTCCCGGCCTCTCCTACAAGAACACTGGAAAATTGCTCCAGCTTCAGGGACGGCGAAGTTCAGTAAAGCGCAGCTAAGTCGGTAGCATTGATTCTTGGCGTTGGTAGCCCGGTAGCTAGGCATCCAGGCACACGGGGTACAGCAGTGCCAATCTCCTAAACGGAGAGGGGAGTCGACAGCAGCCTTCCTTTACACTCCTGCTTCTCACTCAGAGTTACGTTTTCGTTCCCTTCCCCAAGCTTTCACCAAAACACACGACAGATGACGCTCACGCTCAAGAAGGGCGATCTTTGCTGAGGCAAGGGTTCTCTACAGCTTTGTCCCTTTGCGATGGGTGGGCGGCCGTTAGGACTCCACGCACGCACGGGAGAGCCGATCTAGGTTCCCGAAACAAGAGCTGAGTCGAGAGGTGCCTTCTGCCCATGCCTATTTCTCCCTCGGAATTCTGCTGGGACTCAGTCCCCAGGTTTGCCTCCAGCAGAGTTGAAAATGCTGCCACCCTGTGCAGAGGCGAATGAGCTGCAGCTGGGAGTCTTTACAGGCTTTTTCTGCCAGATCCGTGTGGAGCACCCAGCATTCCAGTGCACACATGGAGCAGTGGCGTTAGCTTCAGGTCACAAGCGCTGGGCCAAGGGGTGCCTTCTGGCCCGGACTTCTGCTCCCTGGCTGTCACGGAAGGAGACCGCTCCCCGGACTCTCACCCACGGCAGCCTGGAAGCTGCTTCCTCCCTCCGAGAGGTGGATGGGAGCTAAAGCACGGCTCCTCTATCGTATGGGTTTTCGAGGAAGACTGCTAGCCATTAGACTCCCATGGAAAGTGGGCCCGCAGTGCTCGTTTCATGAAACACGTGAGGAGTCGTGTTCTGCCTCCTGCCGCCCAGGGCCCGAGTCTCACTTCGAAAAGGCTCTCGGCCTCACTTGCCGTGCTCTCCGCATTCCCACAGCAAACGGCTGCCCACCTCAGCAACGGCTATTGGAGCTGAGGCGCGGGTTCTCACCAGAGCTGTGGCTCCCAGTTAGGGGGCTGCCTTTAGGCCTGCACGCACACACGGGGCAACGGGAATGGCCTCGTCCACACGAGGTGAGTTGACAGCTGCCTTCGGCACCGGCCTGTCTCTCCCCCGATTCTCTGTATGGAGCCCGTCCCCAGGCTCTCTCTCACCCACGCTCCACCCTAAACCGCTTCCTCCCGCAGAGAGGTCGACGGTAGCTTAAAGCACGGTTTCTGCACACTGTTGTTTCTCCGAGTTGGAACGCCCGCCTTTAGGCTTCCATGCCCAAGTAGGGCCGCAGGGCTGGCTAGATCAACCACACGGCTAGTCGTGTTCTGCCTTCTGCCGGGGCCTGCGTATCCCTCGCAAAAGGCTTTGGGCTCCCTTGCAGTGCTCTCCTGCACGCACACCACGCCATGCTTCTACCCTCGGGAGCTGCTGGTTTAGCTGAAGCACGGATTCTCTCCCGAGTTCTTCCTTCGAGTTAGGGGGTTGTCTTTGAGGCTCCACGCACCTCCACCGGGGGCATCGGTACTAGACCCGTAACCATGGTGTGAGTTGAGAGCTGCCTTCTGCACCGGCCTGTCTCTCCCACGATTTTACGTAATGGAGCCCGTCCCCAGGCTCTCACCCACAGTACACCCTAAACTGCTTCCTCTCACAGGGAGGACGAGGGTAGCTAAAGCACGGTTTCCCTACAGTGTTGCTTCTCCCGGTTGGAACGCGGGCTCTTCGACTTCCATGCGAGAGTGGGGCCGCAGCGCTAACTTCATGAAACAAGTGGGGAGTCGTGTTCTGCTCTCTCCCGGGGCCTGAGCCTCACCCGGAACCTGGGGGTGGGCTCACGTGCAGTGGGCTCACTCACGCGCACAGCAAAATGCGTCCACCCTCCGGCAGAGGGCTCTTTCAGCCGAAGCAGGGATGCTCTACGGAGTTGTTCCTTTGAGTTAGGTGGTTGGCTACTTAGGCCCGCAGGCACACCCGGGGCCAGGGTCCCAGCCTCATAAACAAGAGGTGTGTTGAGAGCCGCCTCGCGCACCGGCCTGCTTCTCACTCCATTTCACGTGGGGGACCCTTTCCCGGCCTCTCCTACAAGAACACTGGAAAATTGCTCCAGCTTCAGGGACGGCGAAGTTCAGTAAAGCGCAGCTAAGTCGGTAGCATTGATTCTTGGCGTTGGTAGCCCGGTAGCTAGGCATCCAGGCACACGGGGTACAGCAGTGCCAATCTCCTAAACGGAGAGGGGAGTCGACAGCAGCCTTCCTTTACACTCCTGCTTCTCACTCAGAGTTACGTTTTCGTTCCCTTCCCCAAGCTTTCACCAAAACACACGACAGATGACGCTCACGCTCAGGAAGGGCGATCTTTGCTGAGGCAAGGGTTCTCTACAGCTTTGTCCCTTTGCGATGGGTGGGCGGCCGTTAGGACTCCATGCACGCACGGGAGAGCCGATCTAGGTTCCCGAAACAAGAGCTGAGTCGAGAGGTGCCTTCTGCCCATGCCTATTTCTCCCTCGGAATTCTGCTGGGACTCAGTCCCCAGGTTTGCCCTCCAGCAGAGTTGAAAATGCTGCCACCCTGTGCAGAGGCGAATGAGCTGCAGCTGGGAGTCTTTACAGGCTTCTTTCTGCCAGATCCGTGTGGAGCACCCAGCATTCCAGTGCACACATGGAGCAGTGGCGTTAGCTTCAGGTCACAAGCGCTGGGCCAAGGGGTGCCTTCTGGCCCGGACTTCTGCTCCCTGGCTGTCACGGAAGGAGACCGCTCCCCGGACTCTCACCCACGGCAGCCTGGAAGCTGCTTCCTCCCTCCGAGAGGTGGATGGGAGCTAAAGCACGGCTCCTCTATCGTATGGGTTTTCGAGGAAGACTGCTAGCCATTAGACTCCCATGGAAAGTGGGCCCGCAGTGCTCGTTTCATGAAACACGTGAGGAGTCGTGTTCTGCCTCCTGCCGCCCAGGGCCCGAGTCTCACTTCGAAAAGGCTCTCGGCCTCACTTGCCGTGCTCTCCGCATTCCCACAGCAAACGGCTGCCCACCTCAGCAACGGCTATTGGAGCTGAAGCGCGGGTTCTCACCAGAGCTGTGGCTTCCAGTTAGGGGGCTGCCTTTAGGCCTGCACGCACACACGGGGCAACGGGAATGGCCTCGTCCACACGAGGTGAGTTGACAGCTGCCTTCGGCACCGGCCTGTCTCTCCCCCGATTCTCTGTATGGAGCCCGTCCCCAGGCTCTCTCTCACCCACGCTCCACCCTAAACCGCTTCCTCCCGCAGAGAGGTCGACGGTAGCTTAAAGCACGGTTTCTGCACACTGTTGTTTCTCCGAGTTGGAACGCCCGCCTTTAGGCTTCCATGCCCAAGTAGGGCCGCAGGGCTGGCTAGATCAACCACACGGCTAGTCGTGTTCTGCCTTCTGCCGGGGCCTGCGTCTCCCTCGCAAAAGGCTTTGGGCTCCCTTGCAGTGCTCTCCTGCACGCACACCACGCCATGCTTCTACCCTCGGGAGCTGCTGGTTTAGCTGAAGCACGGATTCTCTCCCGAGTTCTTCCTTCGAGTTAGGGGGTTGTCTTTGAGGCTCCACGCACCTCCACCGGGGGCATCGGTACTAGACCCGTAACCATGGTGTGAGTTGAGAGCTGCCTTCTGCACCGGCCTGTCTCTCCCACGATTTTACGTAATGGAGCCCGTCCCCAGGCTCTCACCCACAGTACACCCTAAACTGCTTCCTCTCACAGGGAGGACGAGGGTAGCTAAAGCACGGTTTCCCTACAGTGTTGCTTCTCCCGGTTGGAACGCGGGCTCTTCGACTTCCATGCGAGAGTGGGGCCGCAGCGCTAACTTCATGAAACAAGTGGGGAGTCGTGTTCTGCTCTCTCCCGGGGCCTGAGCCTCACCCGGAACCTGGGGGTGGGCTCACGTGCAGTGGGCTCACTCACGCGCACAGCAAAATGCGTCCACCCTCCGGCAGAGGGCTCTTTCAGCCGAAGCAGGGATGCTCTACGGAGTTGTTCCTTTGAGTTAGGTGGTTGGCTACTTAGGCCCGCAGGCACACCCGGGGCCAGGGTCCCAGCCTCATAAACAAGAGGTGTGTTGAGAGCCGCCTCGCGCACCGGCCTGCTTCTCACTCCATTTCACGTGGGGGACCCTTTCCCGGCCTCTCCTACAAGAACACTGGAAAATTGCTCCAGCTTCAGGGACGGCGAAGTTCAGTAAAGCGCAGCTAAGTCGGTAGCATTGATTCTTGGCGTTGGTAGCCCGGTAGCTAGGCATCCAGGCACACGGGGTACAGCAGTGCCAATCTCCTAAACGGAGAGGGGAGTCGACAGCAGCCTTCCTTTACACTCCTGCTTCTCACTCAGAGTTACGTTTTCGTTCCCTTCCCCAAGCTTTCACCAAAACACACGACAGATGACGCTCACGCTCAAGAAGGGCGATCTTTGCTGAGGCAAGGGTTCTCTACAGCTTTGTCCCTTTGCGATGGGTGGGCGGCCGTTAGGACTCCACGCACGCACGGGAGAGCCGATCTAGGTTCCCGAAACAAGAGCTGAGTCGAGAGGTGCCTTCTGCCCATGCCTATTTCTCCCTCGGAATTCTGCTGGGACTCAGTCCCCAGGTTTGCCCTCCAGCAGAGTTGAAAATGCTGCCACCCTGTGCAGAGGCGAATGAGCTGCAGCTGGGAGTCTTTACAGGCTTCTTTCTGCCAGATCCGTGTGGAGCACCCAGCATTCCAGTGCACACATGGAGCAGTGGCGTTAGCTTCAGGTCACAAGCGCTGGGCCAAGGGGTGCCTTCTGGCCCGGACTTCTGCTCCCTGGCTGTCACGGAAGGAGACCGCTCCCCGGACTCTCACCCACGGCAGCCTGGAAGCTGCTTCCTCCCTCCGAGAGGTGGATGGGAGCTAAAGCACGGCTCCTCTATCGTATGGGTTTTCGAGGAAGACTGCTAGCCATTAGACTCCCATGGAAAGTGGGCCCGCAGTGCTCGTTTCATGAAACACGTGAGGAGTCGTGTTCTGCCTCCTGCCGCCCAGGGCCCGAGTCTCACTTCGAAAAGGCTCTCGGCCTCACTTGCCGTGCTCTCCGCATTCCCACAGCAAACGGCTGCCCACCTCAGCAACGGCTATTGGAGCTGAAGCGCGGGTTCTCACCAGAGCTGTGGCTTCCAGTTAGGGGGCTGCCTTTAGGCCTGCACGCACACACGGGGCAACGGGAATGGCCTCGTCCACACGAGGTGAGTTGACAGCTGCCTTCGGCACCGGCCTGTCTCTCCCCCGATTCTCTGTATGGAGCCCGTCCCCAGGCTCTCTCTCACCCACGCTCCACCCTAAACCGCTTCCTCCCGCAGAGAGGTCGACGGTAGCTTAAAGCACGGTTTCTGCACACTGTTGTTTCTCCGAGTTGGAACGCCCGCCTTTAGGCTTCCATGCCCAAGTAGGGCCGCAGGGCTGGCTAGATCAACCACACGGCTAGTCGTGTTCTGCCTTCTGCCGGGGCCTGCGTCTCCCTCGCAAAAGGCTTTGGGCTCCCTTGCAGTGCTCTCCTGCACGCACACCACGCCATGCTTCTACCCTCGGGAGCTGCTGGTTTAGCTGAAGCACGGATTCTCTCCCGAGTTCTTCCTTCGAGTTAGGGGGTTGTCTTTGAGGCTCCACGCACCTCCACCGGGGGCATCGGTACTAGACCCGTAACCATGGTGTGAGTTGAGAGCTGCCTTCTGCACCGGCCTGTCTCTCCCACGATTTTACGTAATGGAGCCCGTCCCCAGGCTCTCACCCACAGTACACCCTAAACTGCTTCCTCTCACAGGGAGGACGAGGGTAGCTAAAGCACGGTTTCCCTACAGTGTTGCTTCTCCCGGTTGGAACGCGGGCTCTTCGACTTCCATGCGAGAGTGGGGCCGCAGTGCTAACTTCATGAAACAAGTGGGGAGTCGTGTTCTGCTCTCTCCCGGGGCCTGAGCCTCACCCGGAACCTGGGGGTGGGCTCACGTGCAGTGGGCTCACTCACGCGCACAGCAAAATGCGTCCACCCTCCGGCAGAGGGCTCTTTCAGCCGAAGCAGGGATGCTCTACGGAGTTGTTCCTTTGAGTTAGGTGGTTGGCTACTTAGGCCCGCAGGCACACCCGGGGCCAGGGTCCCAGCCTCATAAACAAGAGGTGTGTTGAGAGCCGCCTCGCGCACCGGCCTGCTTCTCACTCCATTTCACGTGGGGGACCCTTTCCCGGCCTCTCCTACAAGAACACTGGAAAATTGCTCCAGCTTCAGGGACGGCGAAGTTCAGTAAAGCGCAGCTAAGTCGGTAGCATTGATTCTTGGCGTTGGTAGCCCGGTAGCTAGGCATCCAGGCACACGGGGTACAGCAGTGCCAATCTCCTGAACGGAGAGGGGAGTCGACAGCAGCCTTCCTTTACACTCCTGCTTCTCACTCAGAGTTACGTTTTCGTTCCCTTCCCCAAGCTTTCACCAAAACACACGACAGATGACGCTCACGCTCAGGAAGGGCGATCTTTGCTGAGGCAAGGGTTCTCTACAGCTTTGTCCCTTTGCGATGGGTGGGCGGCCGTTAGGACTCCACGCACGCACGGGAGAGCCGATCTAGGTTCCCGAAACAAGAGCTGAGTCGAGAGGTGCCTTCTGCCCATGCCTATTTCTCCCTCGGAATTCTGCTGGGACTCAGTCCCCAGGTTTGCCCTCCAGCAGAGTTGAAAATGCTGCCACCCTGTGCAGAGGCGAATGAGCTGCAGCTGGGAGTCTTTACAGGCTTCTTTCTGCCAGATCCGTGTGGAGCACCCAGCATTCCAGTGCACACATGGAGCAGTGGCGTTAGCTTCAGGTCACAAGCGCTGGGCCAAGGGGTGCCTTCTGGCCCGGACTTCTGCTCCCTGGCTGTCACGGAAGGAGACCGCTCCCCGGACTCTCACCCACGGCAGCCTGGAAGCTGCTTCCTCCCTCCGAGAGGTGGATGGGAGCTAAAGCACGGCTCCTCTATCGTATGGGTTTTCGAGGAAGACTGCTAGCCATTAGACTCCCATGGAAAGTGGGCCCGCAGTGCTCGTTTCATGAAACACGTGAGGAGTCGTGTTCTGCCTCCTGCCGCCCAGGGCCCGAGTCTCACTTCGAAAAGGCTCTCGGCCTCACTTGCCGTGCTCTCCGCATTCCCACAGCAAACGGCTGCCCACCTCAGCAACGGCTATTGGAGCTGAAGCGCGGGTTCTCACCAGAGCTGTGGCTTCCAGTTAGGGGGCTGCCTTTAGGCCTGCACGCACACACGGGGCAACGGGAATGGCCTCGTCCACACGAGGTGAGTTGACAGCTGCCTTCGGCACCGGCCTGTCTCTCCCCCGATTCTCTGTATGGAGCCCGTCCCCAGGCTCTCTCTCACCCACGCTCCACCCTAAACCGCTTCCTCCCGCAGAGAGGTCGACGGTAGCTTAAAGCACGGTTTCTGCACACTGTTGTTTCTCCGAGTTGGAACGCCCGCCTTTAGGCTTCCATGCCCAAGTAGGGCCGCAGGGCTGGCTAGATCAACCACACGGCTAGTCGTGTTCTGCCTTCTGCCGGGGCCTGCGTCTCCCTCGCAAAAGGCTTTGGGCTCCCTTGCAGTGCTCTCCTGCACGCACACCACGCCATGCTTCTACCCTCGGGAGCTGCTGGTTTAGCTGAAGCACGGATTCTCTCCCGAGTTCTTCCTTCGAGTTAGGGGGTTGTCTTTGAGGCTCCACGCACCTCCACCGGGGGCATCGGTACTAGACCCGTAACCATGGTGTGAGTTGAGAGCTGCCTTCTGCACCGGCCTGTCTCTCCCACGATTTTACGTAATGGAGCCCGTCCCCAGGCTCTCACCCACAGTACACCCTAAACTGCTTCCTCTCACAGGGAGGACGAGGGTAGCTAAAGCACGGTTTCCCTACAGTGTTGCTTCTCCCGGTTGGAACGCGGGCTCTTCGACTTCCATGCGAGAGTGGGGCCGCAGCGCTAACTTCATGAAACAAGTGGGGAGTCGTGTTCTGCTCTCTCCCGGGGCCTGAGCCTCACCCGGAACCTGGGGGTGGGCTCACGTGCAGTGGGCTCACTCACGCGCACAGCAAAATGCGTCCACCCTCCGGCAGAGGGCTCTTTCAGCCGAAGCAGGGATGCTCCACGGAGTTGTTCCTTTGAGTTAGGTGGTTGGCTACTTAGGCCCGCAGGCACACCCGGGGCCAGGGTCCCAGCCTCATAAACAAGAGGTGTGTTGAGAGCCGCCTCGCGCACCGGCCTGCTTCTCACTCCATTTCACGTGGGGGACCCTTTCCCGGCCTCTCCTACAAGAACACTGGAAAATTGCTCCAGCTTCAGGGACGGCGAAGTTCAGTAAAGCGCAGCTAAGTCGGTAGCATTGATTCTTGGCGTTGGTAGCCCGGTAGCTAGGCATCCAGGCACAAGGGGTACAGCAGTGCCAATCTCCTAAACGGAGAGGGGAGTCGACAGCAGCCTTCCTTTACACTCCTGCTTCTCACTCAGAGTTACGTTTTCGTTCCCTTCCCCAAGCTTTCACCAAAACACACGACAGATGACGCTCACGCTCAAGAAGGGCGATCTTTGCTGAGGCAAGGGTTCTCTACAGCTTTGTCCCTTTGCGATGGGTGGGCGGCCGTTAGGACTCCACGCACGCACGGGAGAGCCGATCTAGGTTCCCGAAACAAGAGCTGAGTCGAGAGGTGCCTTCTGCCCATGCCTATTTCTCCCTCGGAATTCTGCTGGGACTCAGTCCCCAGGTTTGCCCTCCAGCAGGGTTGAAAATGCTGCCACCCTGTGCAGAGGCGAATGAGCTGCAGCTGGGAGTCTTTACAGGCTTCTTTCTGCCAGATCCGTGTGGAGCACCCAGCATTCCAGTGCACACATGGAGCAGTGGCGTTAGCTTCAGGTCACAAGCGCTGGGCCAAGGGGTGCGTTCTGGCCCGGACTTCTGCTCCCTGGCTGTCACGGAAGGAGACCGCTCCCCGGACTCTCACCCACGGCAGCCTGGAAGCTGCTTCCTCCCTCCGAGAGGTGGATGGGAGCTAAAGCACGGCTCCTCTATCGTATGGGTTTTCGAGGAAGACTGCTAGCCATTAGACTCCCATGGAAAGTGGGCCCGCAGTGCTCGTTTCATGAAACACGTGAGGAGTCGTGTTCTGCCTCCTGCCGCCCAGGGCCCGAGTCTCACTTCGAAAAGGCTCTCGGCCTCACTTGCCGTGCTCTCCGCATTCCCACAGCAAACGGCTGCCCACCTCAGCAACGGCTATTGGAGCTGAAGCGCGGGTTCTCACCAGAGCTGTGGCTTCCAGTTAGGGGGCTGCCTTTAGGCCTGCACGCACACACGGGGCAACGGGAATGGCCTCGTCCACACGAGGTGAGTTGACAGCTGCCTTCGGCACCGGCCTGTCTCTCCCCCGATTCTCTGTATGGAGCCCGTCCCCAGGCTCTCTCTCACCCACGCTCCACCCTAAACCGCTTCCTCCCGCAGAGAGGTCGACGGTAGCTTAAAGCACGGTTTCTGCACACTGTTGTTTCTCCGAGTTGGAACGCCCGCCTTTAGGCTTCCATGCCCAAGTAGGGCCGCAGGGCTGGCTAGATCAACCACACGGCTAGTCGTGTTCTGCCTTCTGCCGGGGCCTGCGTCTCCCTCGCAAAAGGCTTTGGGCTCCCTTGCAGTGCTCTCCTGCACGCACACCACGCCATGCTTCTACCCTCGGGAGCTGCTGGTTTAGCTGAAGCACGGATTCTCTCCCGAGTTCTTCCTTCGAGTTAGGGGATTGTCTTTGAGGCTCCACGCACCTCCACCGGGGGCATCGGTACTAGACCCGTAACCATGGTGTGAGTTGAGAGCTGCCTTCTGCACCGGCCTGTCTCTCCCACGATTTTACGTAATGGAGCCCGTCCCCAGGCTCTCACCCACAGTACACCCTAAACTGCTTCCTCTCACAGGGAGGACGAGGGTAGCTAAAGCACGGTTTCCCTACAGTGTTGCTTCTCCCGGTTGGAACGCGGGCTCTTCGACTTCCATGCGAGAGTGGGGCCGCAGTGCTAACTTCATGAAACAAGTGGGGAGTCGTGTTCTGCTCTCTCCCGGGGCCTGAGCCTCACCCGGAACCTGGGGGTGGGCTCACGTGCAGTGGGCTCACTCACGCGCACAGCAAAATGCGTCCACCCTCCGGCAGAGGGCTCTTTCAGCCGAAGCAGGGATGCTCTACGGAGTTGTTCCTTTGAGTTAGGTGGTTGGCTACTTAGGCCCGCAGGCACACCCGGGGCCAGGGTCCCAGCCTCATAAACAAGAGGTGTGTTGAGAGCCGCCTCGCGCACCGGCCTGCTTCTCACTCCATTTCACGTGGGGGACCCTTTCCCGGCCTCTCCTACAAGAACACTGGAAAATTGCTCCAGCTTCAGGGACGGCGAAGTTCAGTAAAGCGCAGCTAAGTCGGTAGCATTGATTCTTGGCGTTGGTAGCCCGGTAGCTAGGCATCCAGGCACATGGGGTACAGCAGTGCCAATCTCCTAAACGGAGAGGGGAGTCGACAGCAGCCTTCCTTTACACTCCTGCTTCTCACTCAGAGTTACGTTTTCGTTCCCTTCCCCAAGCTTTCACCAAAACACACGACAGATGACGCTCACGCTCAAGAAGGGCGATCTTTGCTGAGGCAAGGGTTCTCTACAGCTTTGTCCCTTTGCGATGGGTGGGCGGCCGTTAGGACTCCACGCACGCACGGGAGAGCCGATCTAGGTTCCCGAAACAAGAGCTGAGTCGAGAGGTGCCTTCTGCCCATGCCTATTTCTCCCTCGGAATTCTGCTGGGACTCAGTCCCCAGGTTTGCCCTCCAGCAGAGTTGAAAATGCTGCCACCCTGTGCAGAGGCGAATGAGCTGCAGCTGGGAGTCTTTACAGGCTTCTTTCTGCCAGATCCGTGTGGAGCACCCAGCATTCCAGTGCACACATGGAGCAGTGGCGTTAGCTTCAGGTCACAAGCGCTGGGCCAAGGGGTGCCTTCTGGCCCGGACTTCTGCTCCCTGGCTGTCACGGAAGGAGACCGCTCCCCGGACTCTCACCCACGGCAGCCTGGAAGCTGCTTCCTCCCTCCGAGAGGTGGATGGGAGCTAAAGCACGGCTCCTCTATCGTATGGGTTTTCGAGGAAGACTGCTAGCCATTAGACTCCCATGGAAAGTGGGCCCGCAGTGCTCGTTTCATGAAACACGTGAGGAGTCGTGTTCTGCCTCCTGCCGCCCAGGGCCCGAGTCTCACTTCGAAAAGGCTCTCGGCCTCACTTGCCGTGCTCTCCGCATTCCCACAGCAAACGGCTGCCCACCTCAGCAACGGCTATTGGAGCTGAAGCGCGGGTTCTCACCAGAGCTGTGGCTTCCAGTTAGGGGGCTGCCTTTAGGCCTGCACGCACACACGGGGCAACGGGAATGGCCTCGTCCACACGAGGTGAGTTGACAGCTGCCTTCGGCACCGGCCTGTCTCTCCCCCGATTCTCTGTATGGAGCCCGTCCCCAGGCTCTCTCTCACCCACGCTCCACCCTAAACCGCTTCCTCCCGCAGAGAGGTCGACGGTAGCTTAAAGCACGGTTTCTGCACACTGTTGTTTCTCCGAGTTGGAACGCCCGCCTTTAGGCTTCCATGCCCAAGTAGGGCCGCAGGGCTGGCTAGATCAACCACACGGCTAGTCGTGTTCTGCCTTCTGCCGGGGCCTGCGTCTCCCTCGCAAAAGGCTTTGGGCTCCCTTGCAGTGCTCTCCTGCACGCACACCACGCCATGCTTCTACCCTCGGGAGCTGCTGGTTTAGCTGAAGCACGGATTCTCTCCCGAGTTCTTCCTTCGAGTTAGGGGGTTGTCTTTGAGGCTCCACGCACCTCCACCGGGGGCATCGGTACTAGACCCGTAACCATGGTGTGAGTTGAGAGCTGCCTTCTGCACCGGCCTGTCTCTCCCACGATTTTACGTAATGGAGCCCGTCCCCAGGCTCTCACCCACAGTACACCCTAAACTGCTTCCTCTCACAGGGAGGACGAGGGTAGCTAAAGCACGGTTTCCCTACAGTGTTGCTTCTCCCGGTTGGAACGCGGGCTCTTCGACTTCCATGCGAGAGTGGGGCCGCAGCGCTAACTTCATGAAACAAGTGGGGAGTCGTGTTCTGCTCTCTCCCGGGGCCTGAGCCTCACCCGGAACCTGGGGGTGGGCTCACGTGCAGTGGGCTCACTCACGCGCACAGCAAAATGCGTCCACCCTCCGGCAGAGGGCTCTTTCAGCCGAAGCAGGGATGCTCCACGGAGTTGTTCCTTTGAGTTAGGTGGTTGGCTACTTAGGCCCGCAGGCACACCCGGGGCCAGGGTCCCAGCCTCATAAACAAGAGGTGTGTTGAGAGCCGCCTCGCGCACCGGCCTGCTTCTCACTCCATTTCACGTGGGGGACCCTTTCCCGGCCTCTCCTACAAGAACACTGGAAAATTGCTCCAGCTTCAGGGACGGCGAAGTTCAGTAAAGCGCAGCTAAGTCGGTAGCATTGATTCTTGGCGTTGGTAGCCCGGTAGCTAGGCATCCAGGCACAAGGGGTACAGCAGTGCCAATCTCCTAAACGGAGAGGGGAGTCGACAGCAGCCTTCCTTTACACTCCTGCTTCTCACTCAGAGTTACGTTTTCGTTCCCTTCCCCAAGCTTTCACCAAAACACACGACAGATGACGCTCACGCTCAAGAAGGGCGATCTTTGCTGAGGCAAGGGTTCTCTACAGCTTTGTCCCTTTGCGATGGGTGGGCGGCCGTTAGGACTCCACGCACGCACGGGAGAGCCGATCTAGGTTCCCGAAACAAGAGCTGAGTCGAGAGGTGCCTTCTGCCCATGCCTATTTCTCCCTCGGAATTCTGCTGGGACTCAGTCCCCAGGTTTGCCCTCCAGCAGGGTTGAAAATGCTGCCACCCTGTGCAGAGGCGAATGAGCTGCAGCTGGGAGTCTTTACAGGCTTCTTTCTGCCAGATCCGTGTGGAGCACCCAGCATTCCAGTGCACACATGGAGCAGTGGCGTTAGCTTCAGGTCACAAGCGCTGGGCCAAGGGGTGCGTTCTGGCCCGGACTTCTGCTCCCTGGCTGTCACGGAAGGAGACCGCTCCCCGGACTCTCACCCACGGCAGCCTGGAAGCTGCTTCCTCCCTCCGAGAGGTGGATGGGAGCTAAAGCACGGCTCCTCTATCGTATGGGTTTTCGAGGAAGACTGCTAGCCATTAGACTCCCATGGAAAGTGGGCCCGCAGTGCTCGTTTCATGAAACACGTGAGGAGTCGTGTTCTGCCTCCTGCCGCCCAGGGCCCGAGTCTCACTTCGAAAAGGCTCTCGGCCTCACTTGCCGTGCTCTCCGCATTCCCACAGCAAACGGCTGCCCACCTCAGCAACGGCTATTGGAGCTGAAGCGCGGGTTCTCACCAGAGCTGTGGCTTCCAGTTAGGGGGCTGCCTTTAGGCCTGCACGCACACACGGGGCAACGGGAATGGCCTCGTCCACACGAGGTGAGTTGACAGCTGCCTTCGGCACCGGCCTGTCTCTCCCCCGATTCTCTGTATGGAGCCCGTCCCCAGGCTCTCTCTCACCCACGCTCCACCCTAAACCGCTTCCTCCCGCAGAGAGGTCGACGGTAGCTTAAAGCACGGTTTCTGCACACTGTTGTTTCTCCGAGTTGGAACGCCCGCCTTTAGGCTTCCATGCCCAAGTAGGGCCGCAGGGCTGGCTAGATCAACCACACGGCTAGTCGTGTTCTGCCTTCTGCCGGGGCCTGCGTCTCCCTCGCAAAAGGCTTTGGGCTCCCTTGCAGTGCTCTCCTGCACGCACACCACGCCATGCTTCTACCCTCGGGAGCTGCTGGTTTAGCTGAAGCACGGATTCTCTCCCGAGTTCTTCCTTCGAGTTAGGGGATTGTCTTTGAGGCTCCACGCACCTCCACCGGGGGCATCGGTACTAGACCCGTAACCATGGTGTGAGTTGAGAGCTGCCTTCTGCACCGGCCTGTCTCTCCCACGATTTTACGTAATGGAGCCCGTCCCCAGGCTCTCACCCACAGTACACCCTAAACTGCTTCCTCTCACAGGGAGGACGAGGGTAGCTAAAGCACGGTTTCCCTACAGTGTTGCTTCTCCCGGTTGGAACGCGGGCTCTTCGACTTCCATGCGAGAGTGGGGCCGCAGTGCTAACTTCATGAAACAAGTGGGGAGTCGTGTTCTGCTCTCTCCCGGGGCCTGAGCCTCACCCGGAACCTGGGGGTGGGCTCACGTGCAGTGGGCTCACTCACGCGCACAGCAAAATGCGTCCACCCTCCGGCAGAGGGCTCTTTCAGCCGAAGCAGGGATGCTCTACGGAGTTGTTCCTTTGAGTTAGGTGGTTGGCTACTTAGGCCCGCAGGCACACCCGGGGCCAGGGTCCCAGCCTCATAAACAAGAGGTGTGTTGAGAGCCGCCTCGCGCACCGGCCTGCTTCTCACTCCATTTCACGTGGGGGACCCTTTCCCGGCCTCTCCTACAAGAACACTGGAAAATTGCTCCAGCTTCAGGGACGGCGAAGTTCAGTAAAGCGCAGCTAAGTCGGTAGCATTGATTCTTGGCGTTGGTAGCCCGGTAGCTAGGCATCCAGGCACATGGGGTACAGCAGTGCCAATCTCCTAAACGGAGAGGGGAGTCGACAGCAGCCTTCCTTTACACTCCTGCTTCTCACTCAGAGTTACGTTTTCGTTCCCTTCCCCAAGCTTTCACCAAAACACACGACAGATGACGCTCACGCTCAAGAAGGGCGATCTTTGCTGAGGCAAGGGTTCTCTACAGCTTTGTCCCTTTGCGATGGGTGGGCGGCCGTTAGGACTCCACGCACGCACGGGAGAGCCGATCTAGGTTCCCGAAACAAGAGCTGAGTCGAGAGGTGCCTTCTGCCCATGCCTATTTCTCCCTCGGAATTCTGCTGGGACTCAGTCCCCAGGTTTGCCCTCCAGCAGAGTTGAAAATGCTGCCACCCTGTGCAGAGGCGAATGAGCTGCAGCTGGGAGTCTTTACAGGCTTCTTTCTGCCAGATCCGTGTGGAGCACCCAGCATTCCAGTGCACACATGGAGCAGTGGCGTTAGCTTCAGGTCACAAGCGCTGGGCCAAGGGGTGCCTTCTGGCCCGGACTTCTGCTCCCTGGCTGTCACGGAAGGAGACCGCTCCCCGGACT